>NW_009193288.1:2731-30959 GCF_000690835.1 Fulmarus glacialis
AATGGTCAACAGACTGTAACGAATATAATGATTAACTTCTATGTTGCTTGATTAGCAAGTGGGCAGTGCGGGACTTGGCTGCGGTGGAGGGGCGGGGGGTCACAGTCCTGGTAGGTTTGAAATGCTTCTGGGACAGCACCAGAGTTATGCTGAACTCCAAGAAACTTTTGAGGCAGGAAGATAGGGGTTGGGTGCATTACAACAAGAAGGGGGGGGAAAAACCCAACCCCCCCCAAAACCCACCACAAAACCAAAAAGAAAACCCCCAAACAACCAAAAAAGTGATAAACCAAATATATGTTAAAGTACATTTAACGTGGTGATGCAGCCTCTTGACCCCAAACTGGTTGACAAAGCTACCTGCTCTGGTTATGACCAAGAACTCCTTATGCAAAGCCAAAAGAAATAAAGCTTTGTGTTAGGGAATTGTTGTGTTGTTTGAGCCACTTGGTAGAATTTACAGGGTGCGTTATCATGCCATCATTTCAAGGCTCTAGCTATAAAATCGGGAAGCAAAACAGAGCTTGAGAAACCGGAACAGTTTGGTAAACAAGATAATTAATGCATTTCCTCTGTAAGCATACACATGAGTTCAGTCAGAGAATGCAAATTGAACGGGTCCCTACTCTTGATAGAGAGAATTTCCTTCTGCTCCCTTCTCTATGTGAAAACTTATCATGTTTTGGAAAATTCAAAATATCTCACTCTCCCTAGGCTTCATCATCAGCAATCTCTGTATGCTTCCTTGGGCTTTCAGGAGAAGAGTAGGCTTGCTGCCAGGGGATGAACATTTGTTGAGGACAATGCTATGTGGCTGAGTATAACACCTAGGCGAGAGGCTTGGTTTGTCTGTTTACCAAGAAATCTAAAGAAATAATTGTGGAGACAGAGTCAACGCTTACAAAGTGTAACAACTGATGGTTGAGGTGCAGCAGTCAACTCTCTCTAAAATATAAAATACTTAAATATATTTGTGTATGCATATGCGTGTGTAAAGATGCATTCCAGGGTGCTTATTTTCATTTTTTTTCTACTCTATGCTCATTTTCTTTCTATTCTTCTCCTTAGCTTATTTTTTCCTTGAAAATTCTGTTTTTGTTGCTCCCAGGTGTTTGTGTGTGTACAAGAGTACGGTATCCCTGACTGGGCTATGTGTGGCTCATGCACAGACCTTCTCATTCTCCTTGTCTCTCTTCTTTTCCATCAAAATAAAGTAAAATTCAGCACAAGTGGACATGAATTGTTTGACTTAAAATTAATCAAGGTTAAGCTCACGTTGAAATTAGTATTTCTTATCGTTTAGCCCTCTCCCCTCAAAAGGTTAAAACCCCCCCTGCAAATTCCACTGCAACAACAAAAAGTTATTCCTCCAATACCATAACAAATCTATTTCAGCCTCTATTTTCTTAAAATCTGTTTCTGTTTGTCTTGGATTAATATCTGGAATAGAAGGTCTGTTTCTCAGTCCATGTGCAACAGATTGCGTGGATGAGCAAAGGAGAAGACTGTGAGCGAAACAGTTTGCTCTATTGTGGTCAGCAGGGAAAGGGATGATATATAAGAAGATTTAAGGGGTTTATCGATACTTGCTAGTGCAGCTGACCTAATATGGTGAATGAAAGCTGTTGATACAGAATGGGATTCTTACCTGACTTGTGGCTGAAGCAATAGTTGCAAGGAAAAAAAAAATCTGCCTTTTTAACATATGTATATGGTTATAGATGGTTGTAATTACAATCTTTTTGACTGCAGTAACATAATCTTAATTTTAAAAAATACACCCTAAAAATTTTAGTCAATGGGATAAAAACACAGATAAAATCCCGACCAAATATCTAGTCTGTGCATGACAAATACTTCTTGCAGCTCATCCTGCTGTTTGTGATCAACAAATAACATTCTCTCACCTGTATCTGCACACCCAATAATCTGGCTATCTGGAGGTATGCCAGGCATCAGGTTCCTTGACTGCTGACAGAAGTCAATGACAGAAGAAAATGTCACTCTAAGCTGCCTGTTGTTCTGTAACTACAGGATTAGTCTTTGCAATAATGATATAGATCTTTCTCTACTTAATGTTTGACTGACTCTTTACTTTCATCCTAAGGGATGCTATTATGCAATCTATTAGTACATGTGCTGCTTAATTTTCCTTAATGCAGAATTAAGCAAAGCAAAACTCTAGGTTTAAGTTTGTCCTAGCTTTATAGTTATACTTCTGTTTTGCTATAGAATCATAGAATCATTAAGGTTGGAAAAGACCTCCAAGATCATTGAGTCCAACTCTCAACCCAACACCACCATACCCACTAAACCAGGTCCCTAAGCGCCTCATCTACACGTCTTTTAAATACCTCCAGGGATGGGGACTCCACCACTCCCCTGGGCAGCCTGTTCCAAGGCCTGACCACTCTTTCAGTGAAGAAGTTTTTCCTAATGTCCAGTCTAAACCTCCCCTGGCGCAACTTGAGGCCATTTCCTCTCGTCCTATCGCTGCTTACTTGAGAGAAGAGACCAACCCCCACCTCGCTACAACCTCCTTTCAGGCAGTTGTAGAGCGCGATGAGGTCTCCCCTCAGCCTCCTCTTCTCCAGGCTAAACAGCCCCAGTTCCCTCAGCCGCTCCTCATCAGGCTTGTGCTCCAGGCCCTTCACCAGCTCCGTTGCCCTTCTCTGGACACGCTCCAGCACCTCAATGTCCTTCTTGTAATGAGGGGCCCAAAACTGAAGACGGTATTCGAGGTGCGGGTAATGTATGTGGTATTGTGTTGGCAGGCCTTTGTGCTGTGCACCTCTAGCTTGAGGCAGGAAAGAGATGTATGCTGAGACGGTGGTAAGACTCCTCTAACCGTATATCTACATGGGCAAATTCATGGCCAGAGCATTTGAATTATTTTCAAAACTATATAAGAAGAGTTGAAACAAGATAGCATAACATTTATTGTGGACTGTATTGGACACAGAAAAATCTAACAGCTTATTTTTTTCAGTGTAAAATTGTAATATAAACACAAAATGCCACAAAATGAATCCAATCTCCTTGCACTCTTGAGAGTTCAATATCACAGCCTTTTTTGTGTGTTTCACTTTGTTTTTAGTGGGTCTCTTCACTTTGAAAACTTTAGGTGATTTTGTGGGTACTGAAGGATTTTGTGCTGTAATTTTCTTAAGGCCATTACCAATCACATCCCATGTCCTGACTAATGTTTCATTCTCCTGTGAAAGTTAGAAAGGGCTTTTCTACAACAGAATCAGGACAATTACTTCAGCAAAATTACAGTACATTATCCGTGAAGTGTCAGAAGATGGCAGCCAATTTCTGCTGTTTGATCAGGATATTCAAGATCCTCCTCATTTGGTAAGAACAAAAACTCTCAGAAGAGGAAATGAGATGTAATGGTAATTTTCAGATTGCCTGTCAGCCCTAAACGCATTTCTATCCATCAAGACAGTGACAAAACGTTGACTTTGCTAGCATTTTACGGTTAATTTGCATAACCCACAGCACTGGTACTTTCCTGAGACTTCATAACAACTTTTCCACATGTAATTCATAGAAAAACGTTCCACATACTGTAAACAAAGGCTAAAGAAGTTAACTGTCATTGCTTGACTCATTATCTGAACATATCATGGTACTGCTGCGCAATTTGTGTAGAGCTTTCAATAAAAATGACTGCTATAAAATCAAAGCTCTCCTCAAATAAACCACACTGGTATTATTTTATGCCTTTTATACCTGTGACTAGGGTAATAAATACTCGGCAATAGGGTTTTAGAGTTTTTGATGGCTCGGTGTTACATGACTGGTTAGACGAGTGTCTGTCTGTTTGCCAGATAAGGGCTACTGAGTTTATCGCCTCTGGATTAGCAAGGATGCATGTCCTGCTGGCTGTCCAGGCTATAGACAGAAAACACAGTGTTCAAATATTCAGACTTGCAAACTGAGTTTATTTGGTGCTAAAGGACTGAACTTGTGGATTCAGTTAATGAAAAATTCCCAGTAAAATCTTGTAGAATGAAGTCCTATAGGAAAAAAAAGTGTATTTACTTCTTTACTACTTCAGATCCTATCAGTACAATGACAAAGAGAACAAAGTCTTTAAATAAGTTGTTGCTGGGAAAAAAGGGATGAAGAGTTTTAACTTTTATTCAGATTTGCCTAGGCTGTAGCCTACACTGACAAAAGTGCAGGCACCAGTGCAGCTCTACCAAGGTCTCTGATCTATGTGACAGCAGAAGATGGTTAGCCTGAAAGGAAAAGGCTTAAGGAAAAGTGAAGCAAAAATGATAATGGAATTTTTTTTTTTTTACTAGAAATAAAGGATAAGAACATGAGACATTAAGGGAGAGGACAGTGTTCTTGTCCTCAGTTAATACTGAAAGAAGAGGCATTACTATCTTACTTGCTGCTCCATTTTAGTGGGAAGATTTAAAAGGGAAGGAGGAAGATGAGTTTATCCTCCTCAAAGGGATGCTGTGAAGGGCAAAGAACTTCTCTGGAATTGATTTGTGTTGATAGGGCCAACAAAATCTGCTGTTGGGTAGCTTCTTTTCATGTTATTTGAATGTATAAAGAGGCATTTAACAGTAAGAGTTTAATTGACTTTAAATGCAGTCAGAGATAGATTAGGATGGCTGAACCCAGGGGGACAGTCAGGAGGCAAGTTGTCTTACATAAAGCAGTGTTATCTTGTATTCATGCTTCTGTAACAGAAACTCTAGAAATGGTTCATTCTTATTTAGTGAAATCTGAGAAATTCACCTCCTGAAGTCAGGTTATGTGCAGCATCCCTGCTCAGGGTATGTGCCTAGATTGATCCTCCCCGTAATGAATTCATTTGCCGTATTGAAAGAACTGTGGTGACACAGTCTTTGTTACATTAAGGGTTTTTTAATTTTATGTAAACTTTCAAAATAAGTGAAGCAACAATTTGATCTAAAAGATAATCCTGCTTTAGTTAAAGATGTACGGCTACTTTACCCATGTGTTTTAGAAGAGTTTGTATCTTTTACGTATTCATAGTGCATAACGTAATTATTATATTTCTAGTGGATTTATAAATACATTTTTATAGTTATTTATAATCTTACATATATGTATAGCTGTAAATTGGAAGATAATAGATGCTATACTAGGAGAAAGGTATTCCTGTGATTTCCCACCACCCACCCCAAATTGTACAGTTTGGTTCTAGCACAGATGTTGTCTCAATGGCAATTCTGGAAAACTTACTTAGGCTGGTCTGGGCTGACTAATGAACACCAGGTTTCAGCAGTGTGGGTGTGCCCTGCAAAGGTTTGTCAAACAACAGTTGGGACGTGCTCAATCCTCTTAGGCTCCAATTAAGCCTCTAGTTATCCCTCTACTTAGCAGAGCTCTAAGGCATGTTTTCTGTTAGGTGATCTACATAATCTGTGTCCCACCAAAGTGGAATAGAGCATAGCTGCAATTCCACTGGAGCTGATGGGCATAGCAGGGCTTATGGCTGAATTAAAATTTCTGTTTAAATGCTTCAGGTTTTTTTTTTTTTAATTTTTCCATAAATGTTTCACATCAACCACTGGTTGCATGGTAACTTTTCACAAGCCGTGTGATATTAAAAGTCTAAAACCAGGAAAAATATCCCTAAGTGTGATTTGCAAAAGTCTGCAGTTGGTATATGGAACGTTTTTGGATGAGAAGTTTTCTTTTGTCTGTGCCTTCAGCATCTCTGGAAGCTTCATCCCTTATAAATAATCAGAAATGTCTCCTGACTTATTGCAATGATATCACTTGTAGACTGGAAACATCAGACTGAAGGTGAACAGACTTCATCTGATAGTGTGACTACTGAAGCTATCAGATACAGAGCAGCAACCTAGCCTTTCTGCTGAATTGTTGTTGTTGGTTTTTTTTTTGTTTGTTTTTTGAGAAGGTTTTTTTTTTTTAATGCATTTATCTTGTAGCATTTTCTGTGGTGTTTTACCAACAACCTAGTTATAGAGAGGGACCCACTCTCTGCCTGAAAAACTGATGATCTGGCAAGAGGTGAGCTATCAGGTGAGCAATGTGGACTGTGATACTGTACTGCAGAAGATAGAAGACTGCAGAGTTTGTTCGGGAACCAGTTTGTCTACCCGTGTATGCGATGCTCGTTGTGGCAGCCTTTGAGCGTACGCAGATGTGGTTGCGGTTAACACCAGGGAAGGGCGGTGGAAGTGGGGAGCGATTGCTGCTATGGTGCTGGGTAGGGAAGGAGGGGAATGGATGGCTGAGCAGCCTGTCTAGGCAAGAGTAAATGCTCAAAAGCAATGGAGAGAGGTTAGAGAAAGAGGAGGATAAGGCTGAAAAATAGGCTTTGAGGTCAAGTCTGGGAGAGGTACTGCCAGACTCTGGCTAGTTTATGTAGCGTGGAGCAGGTGGAAGCCAGGCTGAAGAGTGCATCCCGGGTAAGAGCTTGGATGTGGGCAGGCTGCTTGGCAGATTCAGAGGCGCAGGGGAGGAGCGAGAAAGGATGGCAGTCGCAGAAAACTATCTCCTGAAACAGATTGCCTCCAAGAGTGTTTTGTTCCTGGGACTACAGGAAAGGTACGATTTTTGATGACTAGTCTATCTATAATTAGGCTCCTAAGCTGCTGCCAAGGAGAGTATGATTTTTTCAAAGGAACATGTGCCAAATGTATTGAATTAGTTAGAAACAAATTAGTTAGAGCTTTGTTTACATTTCTGAGGGAACTTCCTAATTATGTTAGGTTTGAGTGCTGAGAATGTCAGCAAGTAATGAAAAAGAAAACCATTAGATACCTTTCCCAGAGTGAAAGGATTGATAGTGTATCCCCAAGTAGCAAGAATATTACAACCAAAGGGGTCAAGTATAGTTAGCGCTTAAAGGCTATTGTAGAATAACACATGTATTTCATTTATTATTTTAGAATAAATGCAGTTACACCACCTTGTCTGTAACCTTCAACTCACCTACTTAAAAAAAAAAGCTTTTCTTTTTATCCTTTTAAAGATGTATTATAAAATGTCATGTAAATGTAAACAGAATGAGTACTTATATTTTTTTTCAGTAGGGATTCAGTTTTGATCAAGTCTGAGGTTCTGTTCATACTATTTAATTTTAGAGACTCAATGTCAAAAGTTTCTACAGAAAAGAACATTCACACTAAAAATGGGAAGTCCTTCAGATAGATTTTGCACATCTGTGAGTATCTCCTGTGGCATCTCTGTTTCACTGCTTCCAACATAAACCAGATGATGTGCCCCATAACTTGGTAGCCTTGCAAGGTGGGACAGAATCATGGGGTCCTGGACCAGAGATCCACTTGCACATTTGGATCTACAGATGTTATCCCACACAGATGTCCATCTAGACTCTGCTGACAATACCCAGCCAGAATTTTCCAATATGTCATTATGATTGCCAGAAATGTTAAGTTAAATGCAAAGTCAAATACTTTTGCCCTGTCACCAATGGGCAGAGATGTAGAACAAATTCTTTTACCTTGAAGTGACTTCTGCTGGTTTGAAGCTGTTATCCTTCCCCTTTTGTCTTACCTCCAGAATATTCTGCTTTTCTCCTTAGTTTGATCAGCCTCTCATCATTGGTCCTCTTTTCTAGTCCAACAATAATTATCGCTGCTTTGCTTATTTTTCCTGAAATTGTCTCCAAAAGTGAACTTAGTTTCCACTTCATGCAAAATAAATCCAAAATTACTAAAAATCAATTCCTATTTCATAACTGCCATGTTCCTGTGTTAGCCTACTGTCTGTTATCTCTTGAGTTTTTAAAACGCAGTCCACAAATATCACAATGAGACATTATATTTCATGTTGTATTCACTGCTTTGACATGTCTTGAAATTCTGATTAGAAATGTTACCAGTCAATAGGCTCTCAAATCCTGTGTTCAGTTTTGGGCCCCTCATTACAAGAAGGACATTGAGGTGCTGGAGCGTGTCCAGAGAAGGGCAACGAAGCTGGTGAAGGGCCTGGGGCACAAGTCTGATGGGGAGCGGCTGAGGGAACTGGGGCTGTTTAGCCTGGAGAAGAGGAGGCTGAGGGGAGACCCCACCGCGCTCTACAACTCCCTGAAAGGAGGTTGTAGCGAGGTGGGGGTCGGTCTCTTCTGCCAAGTAACTAACGATAGGACGAGAGGAAATGGCCTCAGGTTGCACTAGGGGAGGTTTAGACTGGACATTAGGAAAAAATTCTTCATGGAAAGGGTTGTCAAGCCTTGGAACAGGCTGCCCAGGGAAGTGGTAGAGTCCCCATCCCTGGAGGTATTTAAAAGACATGTAGATGAGGCGCTTAGGGATGTGATTTAATGGTGGACATGGTGGTGTTGGGTTGACGGTTAGACTTGATGATCTTGGAGGTCTTTTCCAACCTTAATGATTCTGTGATTCTCTGAAGAAGAGAGTTTATTCTTTTCCTCAGTCCTCCATGCGGTCTTCAGCTTTGCTGCAATATTAGTTTCTAAGAAGTAATGTATTGTCCTTAATTTCAACAGTGAATGATCACATCTGTTTTCATGAGTTGGACTGGGTTATGAAGCAGCATGGTACATCGTTTGGTGTCCATGTTTCAATGATATGTTGATTTAGTCTTTGTTCGAGTTTGCTGTTACTTTCTTTTGTATCTCTGTCTGATTTAATTTCTCAGGATCAGTATAGAATAATTTTGAAACTCACACAATGACCAGAAATTTTCAATGGGACTGATGTTTCTCTAAAAGTGCATCAAAGTAACTGCAGAGCCTGCGTATGAGAGGAGGAGAGTCCTTGGAAATACTGGGGCTGGTTTCCTATGTGAAGTTCTTGCATGGCAATAGAGACGAATGAAGAGGAGGAAAAAATATAGTTCTCATCCATCACCAAAAGAGTAAAATTTACCCTTCTGAGATGAGCTGCTGAGTTTTCCTCTCCATCATCCATCTCACAAGTGGTAGATCCCTGTTGTTGCAGTAAGGCAGGCAGGACTAGGAGATGATCAGCAAAAGCTGTGGCCCTACAAGCTTCAGAAATTTGTTAAAGGTCAAGTGAGGTTTGGCTCTCAGATAATGAAATACACTCTGTGAAGGGAACACCTAGCAGCATTTCTCCCATCGTACATCTTTTCTCCTGTTAAAAACGTTTTTTGGTAATTATGAAGGTACAGTTGCAGATAACAGCTTGTTACGTGCTGAACAAGAGAAGTGTTGTAACTGAAGTGTTATCTCTTAGAGCTGAATATCTTCAAAAAAGGAGTGACCCATGAAGCATATCCAAGAGAATTAGTAACTTTTAGAAAAAAAAGGTATTTTGTTTTTAAAGTAATCTTTAAAAAGAAAAAAAAAACCCTAAAAATAATTTGCTGTGGAAAATGTGCTGTGTATGTTTATTTTACAGAAAAGAATGAGGCTTTACTGCTTGTACATTGGCTCCCAAGACCACACAAGAAGTAGCTCCATATTTTAAAATTTTGTTTGCCAAAACAGTCAGTATTGAATTTTGGTGTTTGGTCTTTGCTATACTCACAATGGTCTCTTCTTGAGTTATTCTGATTAATTGCTGTTTTGTTTTGGTTTTTGTTTTTTAAATTACCTTACTGATATATTCTTTAAAAACACCTGTGGTCTCTGAGGTCTTTTCCTCCCATTAGAAGCAGTATGTCACTTTTATGGATTCCAGAGGAACAGCTCATACCTTGTCATTGCGAAAGGTGGATGTCTGGGGTACTAAAGATTAGCTATCTGACAGCAGATTTCCTTCTCTTATAGGTGAATGCCACTGGGGAGTATTTATTTCCTAGAGGAGAAACAGCCAAAAAATACCCCCCATATTAATCCTTTCTGGTAAAAGAGCTAGATTTCTTAAGTCTAAACGTAAATACTAAATAACTTCAAGTCTCAGCCTCCCACCTTTTTAAGGTGGAGGTGCTAAAACCTGTTGGAGAACTCGGAGTACTTGGAGTTTTCCTTCAAGTGTTGTATCAGTGCAAAGATCTTTTCTGTTACAGCAGGGAATAGCTCGGAATAATCCAGAGACAAGAAAAGATATTGCTGAAGTAACTTCCTTATTTTTAGGGAATTAGTAGGAACAAAAACTATATCTCCTGAAACTTTATGCTGTATCATGACTAGCTTCATTTTTTGATAAATAAAAATTAATGTGGCATTTTAGATTTCACCCTACTGTTACTTGTAAGCCACTGCTCTGCCAGTCAGTCTAGCGAAGAAAGATTTGAATTTACACATTCTATCATGTGTATGGTGATTTCTTTTCATTTGTGGGAGACTATGGCTTGAACTGCAGTTATTTGATGAAAAATGCAAGGAATATAAGCCAAATCTTGGTTAAAAGTCACAAACTTAAGACCAATGGAAATACATACTATAGCTCCCTTTTTTTTCCCCTCAGCCAACTTACACAAATGTGCATTGTCCACTAAATGGAAAAGGTAGTGGTGGTGTTCTTACTTCTCAATGCTTTTACAAATTGAGGTGAGTTTTTGCACTTTTTTGCTTTGAGAAGAGAATGAAAAGACCTCTTTTAATGGGGCTCATAAACACTGGCATTTGATGTTTGGCAAAAGCTGCTGTGATGCTTTTTTATTACGTTTCTTTTTCTTTTTTTTGTGTAGGGACTCAGTAATTAATTTTACAAAGGTCCTGTTGCATTTTGCATTTTACACTGTAATATTTCATAACTTGACTGTGGTATTCTGTAATATTTTAAGTGAATTTCTCATTGATTCAGCGATTGCTACTGAAATGCAGTGCTAAAAAAATAGCATCTTGTCTTGATTCAGTTACAATTTAGCTCTTGTAAGAGTTTGTTTTTGATCTTGGAGACAAGCATGCTAATATCTACTTGACTTTCTGCTAATGTGTCTCTTCATTTTTAGGGCATTTTCCTTTCCTGCAAGAAATTAGTAGCCTTTCTGAAGAGTAAAATTAATTTTAGATGCAGAATGTTTTTCTTTTGCTCTTTTTCTTTTTGAGAGCTATGTGGGAAATCAAAATCTCATCTCCTGAGATCTCTCCCACAAAAAAAGCCCGTATCTCTTTGAGAGTGCATAATTTCACCATTGTTTTAACTGAATGAAATAGGTCTGATACTGGAAAAATTGATTCTTGTTTCACATCTTCACACCCTTTGAAACCAAATGCCAGTGTGAGATACCAATTAGAAGCACTTAGGATAAAGACATGGAGGGTGTAAATCTCCTATCTGTGATAAATGCAGCAAGATACAACTCACCAGTCTTTTGGAATAGGATTTTTAATGTAATCATAAGAATTGTGAATGTCAGATTTGAAACTTCACTTTTGCATTTAGAAGGGCTTTTTTTTTTTTAAAAAAAGTCTTAAGAATTAAATATATTGAAGGAAAGTCCAAACGTTGTCAAGTCTTGCAAACTTTTCCAAGCAGATGCATGGATTTGCCTATGCAGAAAAAGGAGAAATAAAACTCCTAGAACTAAAGGCCTTAGAATCTACTTCCAGAAATGTGCATTTTTTGCTTTTTAGGTACTGATTTTTTTTTTCAACCATCAATTTCATGCCTGCTATATGATGAAATGAAGATCATCATGGTAGTTTAAATGGATTAGTTCAAATAAATCAGTTTATCTAGATGAACTATGTAATTTTGAAATGTCTCACTTTTGAAGGATGGCATTCAGGTACAGATCATAAATTGAGGTACAGATCATAAATAAGACTGGCAAACTGAATTTTATTTCCTATGACTGCTATTGAATGTCCAAAGAACAGCATCCAGGCTTGGAGACTTCAGCCCCACTTGGATTGAGGGCTTGCTCTTTTTCCAATTGCATTCTGTGAAAACTTTCCCTGTTCTTGAATTAGTCTATTAGATATCATCTGTACTCTTCTTGCATAGGGAATGTTTAGGAAATAAGACTGGCAAACTGAATTTTATTTCCTATGACTGCTATTGAATGTCCAAAGAACAGCATCCAGGCTTGGAGACTTCAGCCCCACTTGGATTGAGGGCTTGCTCTTTTTCCAATTGCATTCTGTGAAAACTTTCCCTGTTCTTGAATTAGTCTATTAGATATCATCTGTACTCTTCTTGCATAGGGAATGTTTAGGGACACAGTGTAACTACTTGCTGTGTGAAAAAGGACTTCCTTTGGTTTGAAAGCTGATGCCTCCACAAAAGCTTTGCAAAAGAAAGGCTTAAATTAGTACTATATAATCCTCTATTTGCACCTAGGGATATGTAGAATTTAAGCATGCTGCAACATAAAATCAGTTTTCATTCATATAGATTCAGTTACAAATAAATAAGTAAAATGCTTTTATTTACCCTCCACTGAGGGACCAGCAGTGCAATATCCTGCATTAATTGTACATGAGATATGAGTTTAAGGGGCATGGGCAATTTTCTTTTAATTCATTGTATAAATAAATAGCATTTTTAGTGCCAATATGAGAGATACATTGGGTAATCCATTGCTTTCTGTTATTTTGTCTCAAATTTTATGGGTATGAGATAAAATTGAATTAATCTTTGTTAAAAGATGACCTTTTGAATAGGTTCCCTGCTGAGTGTTTTAATTATTTGAGCAGGTATTCACAGCTTGAGACCCATGAAAGATTGATTTGCTCTGAGTGTATCAGAGAGAGTGGGTCAAATTAATCCCTGGTGCAACCTCACTGAAGTTGGTGCCACTTCTGAAGAAGGAACAGTGAAAATGTCCTTATAGGAATACTTATTTTGCCCAAGGGACTCTTCTAGAAAATGTCTCATACTCATGATATTTTAGTAGTGCTAACTTTGTTAGCTCTATGAAGGTTGGGTTGTTTTTTGGCTTTTGTTGTTGTTTGTTTGGTTTTTTTTTGTTTTGTGTTGTTGTGTGGTGGGTTGTTTGTTTTTTTTTTTTTGTAAAACACCAGATGAGAAATGTGTTCCTTTATCAAAGAGCCAGGAGATAGTAGACTGCCCTTGATGCTAAGCCACCCCGGAAATTTAGGTGTAGGTAGCCCCTCCAGCCATTTTAGACCTCTGGATGGTATAAAGCAGGATGCCAATCTCAGACCATGGTCCTTGCTCACTCAGAAGATGTCAGGGCAGCTTTGGCTGCTGCCCCATGCACGTGTCAATGCCCCAGTGACAGTTTCCTACAAATCTGGGCAATGCGTATCCTTCCTGCCTGCATAAACAGACAAATTAAATTTAGTCTCCAAAGACTAAATCATGGAGCAGAGTTTCCAGGAAGCCAATTATTGGTTAAACAGGGGATAATTTGATTTAATAGGAAAACTGTAAAGGGCCTAAGAAGCAGACCAAAGACATGAGAACAATAGGTTGTGTTGAAAGAGGGCAAGTCTTGGGCTGGAGGGTAACTGTCAGCAGAGTTCCTCAGTGACTGCTTTCGGACCAATGTTATTTAATATTTTCATTAATGACTTTGGCACAAAAGTCAAAATGTGCTAATGAAATTCGCTGATGACATAAAACTGGGAGACAGTGTCAACACTGAGGAGGATTGGATTAATTAGGCAGAATTAGATGACCTCGAAGACTAGAATAATAGAATTAGGATAAAATTGGGCAGTGCAAGTTCAGGGTCGTGTCCTGAGGATTAATGAGATGAATATCATTCAGCAACAACAGGAAGAGAAAGACCTTTGGGGCGTTTAGTTGATCACAGGATGCTTTTGACCTGTTAACGTGATGCAGCGCGTTGTGAAAGGTGCTGTCAAGTTCTCAGCTGAAATCTGTCTGGGGTTGTGGTTACCTGTGCGTGGGGAGAACCCGGCTGGGGCTGGAGCAGATGTCTGGGAAGGCTGCTTGGCTGATCGGGATGGGAGAGCCGGTCCCACCGGAGGCTGGAGCAGCTCTGCTTGTTAAGCTGAGCAAAATGAAGACCGAGAAGGGGATGTGATTGCTCTGCATAAGTACATTGGGGGATAAAGAAAAGAAGGGGGGGGGACTGTTTAGAGGACACTTTTGTCAGCTGGACAAGGGGATATAAACTAGGTTTGAATAAATTTAGGCTGGAAATTAATGGAAGGTTTCTAGCTGCAGGAGGACTGGGAATACTGGGCAAGAAACGTAACTAGTTTTATGAGGGACAGGGCTGATAATACGGTAAAGGTTACGATTGTCAGTAGGGAGAGGGCTGGTGTTGATGGCCCAGGAGCCCTTCCAGCTCTCTGTTCCTAATAGCATAGAGCTCAGTCTCCAGGTGCCCAGCTGTGTGTCATGTACCCCTCAAAAGTAATTTACAGACATGTCTAGACAACCATCGCGGCATTTGAATAGCTTGCTGGTATCCGTAGAGGTCTTAACACCAGTATACAGAGGGAGCATGGCTGAATTTTTAAGCCTGTCACTTATGCATTCAGAGCCGTGTCTGCCTCTTGCAGAGACCAAGTACGTTCACACGGAAGAACTTTTGGAGGGGCTGAATTTTGAATTAATGCTTAGTTGGCTCCTGTGGTTCAGATCTGTTTTCCATAACTTTTTTCAGCAGATGATTTGCTGTAAACTTTTCATTTTATAGGGCACATAGAAAACGGAGTTGGAAGAGGTAAGGTTTGTCTTAAGTGCAATCTCTATTTTAGTGAGGAAGACTATATATCTTGTGGCTATACCTCAAAAAAAAAAGACAACCAGCAGACGGTTTTCTGAAACACCATTGGGCTAGTCAGTCATACTGTGAGATTATGTTACATTACAAAGAAATACCAAACATTTCTTGGACACATCTGGAGAAAAGTGCTTCCCTGTCTTCACTGGACAAGCGTGGCCGTTCACGTATGGGAGTAAATGTGAAAGGCAACTTGCTGTGCTTATATATGTTTTTAGTCACTGTACTCCTGATACTCCAGGGGCTCTCAGACTTACTCTAACGCGCTGGGATAGCCAAGCATCCCAAATTAAAATAGCAAGAGACAAATCCTGTTAGAAATACGTTACCAGCTTGCCAGTCCCATACATTCTGCAGCTGAAAACTGCTTTCTCTGCCTTGTCCGTACTCATCTGTCTCAGCAACAGCAAGCGACAGAAGCAGAGGACTTGAAGGCTTTTGGAAACTCTTTGGCCTTTAAACTGTCCTTTGGGAAACAATATCAACAGAGTGGGACAGGCAGCAGAGAGATCTATCCTGCTGCAACAACACATGCACAACAAATCTTTCGAAGGCTTAGTTTAGTTATCGGTCTTTACAACAGTCCCTACACTGATTTAGGGAAGGAGAATTAAGGTATTTGCAGATGTTGAGATGTCCTTGATGAATGAGAATGAAGAAATGTGATTTTTCTTTTTTTCTTTTTTTTTTTTTTTTTTGGTGTGTGTATACAGTTACATAGAGTCTACCTCTGCTTCAGCTTTGGGGGCTGCTGGAGCCTAATAGCTAGGGATTACCCCAGGTATTGTCTGAGGGGGACAGCAGAGGGAATACAACAGGATTTTTTGTTTTCTTAAATAGGCATGGGCTTGAAGCCCTTTAGATAGTAGTTTGTGTCATGAAGGGGGAGAAAGCCACAGTCCAGGCCTATTTTTCCTAGTACCGATTTTGATGGAGAACATTTTTGGCTTCGGTCACGTTCTTTACTGACCACTAAAATACCCAGGTGAATTAAAGAACATGCAAAATATACTATATGTAACACTTATTTTCAGGTCCTACTTTAAACTTGATTTTTGTTTTTAGAATATGGGGTTTTTGAATATCTTCTTCCGTAACGTATTCTTTCCATTTGTAGAAGTCCAACCAGAAGTGCCTATTACCTTGAAATTTGGCAGTCGATTATAGATATCCTTTTTTATTTCTACCCTTCTATAACTGTTTTTACGAAGGCAGTCCCATATGGGTTACTGAGGGTACGGAGCTGCAGGGCTCAGTAGGGTGATTAGCTTCTAGTTACATGCACAGGTGCTGTATGGCATCCTTCAGGGGGTACTTTGCTCAGCAGCATCGAATGTTAATGCTTTTATTTCTGTTGCCTAATTTCCATGGTCTCCTCAGATCTGCATATGTGGGACAAATGGGATTCTTTGAAAAAAAACAAGCAGAATCAGTTTTTTGTGCCTCCTGATTTCTTTGCTGCTTTGGAGTTCATGCTGCTACCAGGGCACCTTGAGAGCTTCGCTTGCGGTTTTTGTTGTATCCCAGCTATGGCTGCTGTGTCTTTCAAAAAGCACTTCCAGCTCTCTCAACCCCCCTGTTGTGCCCATCCGAAGGTGGTGATCACCAGTTCGACATGTAACATGGTTTCAAAGACAAAGGATAGGGCAAAGGGATTGTATGTGTTCATGCTGTCACCTGGTGGCATGGGCACTCGAGCTAAGGAGGTGCTGGATGATGTGAGTACCAACATGTTATTGCCCAAGGCAGGGCTCATACTCTCTATACAAAGCGTTTGGAACAAAACAGGGCTGTGGGGTCAGCTGAGGTGCCCCATATCCCGTGCCATGGCAGCTTCCCTGGCGCATGGTGCGGGGTCAAAGGGAGACCTGGGACCTGTGTCCGGATCCATCTCTTGCTGCTGCAGAGCTGCCCACCTGGCTGGCTCGGGGCTGTTTGTTCCTTCAGGATTTGCTTTTTAATGAATGCACTTTCAGGAATGAATTTGGCTGCTTTCAGAGAAAAAACCATAACCTTCACTATTTTTCATTTGAGCTAAACTGAAAAGGAAAAGTTTATAACGAACCCCTGGAAGGGTTCACCATTGCTGTGTTCCTTTACAGCACTGGGTGTTGAACAATTCACTTGTAGCATTTGGGCTCCAAGGCATGATTTGTTTGCATCAGAAAATGATTTTTGACTGCTGTGTCAAAATTACCTTTTGTAATGAGGCAAACACAGATTTCATTGCTTGTCTCTTGGAAGCCATTTCCTGAGTATAACCTGGGAGTGTTTGACTTTCCCAGATGCAACCAATTATAGCCCTGTTTTGCTAATGTGTTTTAAAATTATTAGTTTATTGTTTTATTGTAATTATATTCTAAGAAGGACTCTTTCTGGAATTAGTTTTGGTTCTGTTCTTACAAGTAGGTATTATTTGCTTTATGTAACTGTAGATCTTCAGTTGCCTTGGCAACATAACGCAGTTTTAAATTTAGAAACTAATTTGTTTTCTGTCACTTTGCTCTTTACTGTTAAGGAGACAAGCTGTTTCCTATTAAATAAAACTTAAAAAGAAGGAGAGATAAAATGTGTATAAAAATATAACATATAAAATATCACGTAGTGTTCACTTGTAGATGAAGGAGAAAGCACCGGCAAGGCCAGGAGGGAAACTCCTCTGTTACTTAAGAATTAAGTAGAAGTTTCTTTATGCTGCCGAGGAGGATTTGAATGGACATGTCCCTGCCCTGCTCCAGGGAGAGCACGAGGCATTGGTACACCCTTCAGCTGCCACCTTCCCAGGTGAGATAGAGGAGAGCACAGAGGTTAACCTCAGGGAAACGTTTCATGGGATAAATGTGCTGTGTTTAAAAGAGGTTAGGATGCAAACCAGCCGTGGTCCAGGAACCGTGCAGTCATGTCAGCGTGGCTCTGTGCCTGAGTATTGCCTCCTGCTCATAGGCCAGATGACTATGAATGCTTTTGTATACGTAGACATATATATGTAGTTATGTATAGAAACATATACAATGGGTCTGCTGTGAAGGACTAGGAGGACCTGAGTTCCAAATTCCTGAGTTTATAATCCCGTTTCTGCCATTGATTTTTGTCTCTACAGCAGAAAGGTCACTTGGCCTCTCTAATTTTTGGCTAAAATACTGACAATATATGCAAGGTACTGAATGAAGCATGTGGAAAATCTAGAAGTGCGCTTTTGCCCCCAAAGAAAGTCCCCTTTTGCTCTCTTTCCTACAACTGAGAGATTTTCTAATCTGTTTGCCTGCCTGGCAGATGTCTGTCTAACCTGTTCTTAAAAACCTGTTCTCCTGATGGAGATACCTAAACAATCTGTTCCACTGATTAGCTCTCCTCAGTAGAGGAGAAAAAAATCACAATATCCTTGTTAAATCTTCTCTGCTTCTGTTTAAGCCCATTACTCTTGTACTGTTCCCAATGGATATGAAGAAAAGTGTCCTTGCTCCTTTATTACAGGAACCTTTTACATATTTAAAGGCTGCTATCGGGCCTCTACTTGAGGGTGTGTGGGACGCAGGAAACGCCAAAATTGGTGGTATGTGAAAAGCAGAGGAACAAAACACTTTGCTACCAGCAATGCCACCAGCCGTATATCCAAAACACCAGTAATCCTGAGTTCAGCTGAGGTTATGTGTGATGTTGTCCAGAGTATTTAATATGCAGCATTAGCACTGCTGACTGGGATGAAGTTAGGCAGTCTGTGGGAGGTGGGAACACTTAGGCATGATGGAAAAGTTCTTGAGTAGTGAAAATCAAACAGGTACCTTAGGCTGAAGGTGAATGCTTTTAATGGTTCTCAGCCCAAAATGTCAGAAGGCAGTGCAGGTAAGAGATGCAGGTGTCTGAGGTTTTTTTTTCCATGTGATGTGATTTAGGAAGCCATGATTAACCTCTATAGCATCTTACTTATTACTGTTTTCCACTTAAAGCCAGGAAGTTTGGCCCTATTTCAGAAATAACTTAAATGTGTGTTTGACCTTGGAGGGACTCAAATGCCTTCTTGAGCCTACATACATATGCAAGTGTGTCACTGCCCTAATTTTGTGTTGTGTAGATTAGATAAAATTTAGGTAGGGTAATTATTTTGTTGGATGACTATTAGTTTAGACTACTGGCTTAAAATTTAAAAAAAAAAAAAAGGTGATGGGAGCTTGATAAAAGTAGTCATAGCAAGAAAATGTAAAAAGCGATGGCACTAAGACAGACAAGAAACAATTAAAAAAAAGACAGTGAGTGGGATAAAAGTAGACAAAGAAAGGCCATTAAAAAAAAGGATTGAGAAAATAAAGGAAAATAGAAAAATAAGGACAATGGACTAAAACGCAGACAGAAAATTTAAAAAGCAAAGGTGTAAAGGACAGACAAAAAAATACTGAACTGGATAAAAGGAGACATAGAAAATATTAAAAGAAATAGGGATTAAGGAAAAAATTAAAAAATAAGGACAGTGAGCTAAAACAGAAACATAAAAAGTAAATTTTAAGTGAATAAGAGGGAAAGTTTAAAAAATAGGGGCAGAAAACTACTTAAAAGTAGACATAAAATTTTTAAAAGCCATGGGATTAAGAGAGGAAAGAATTAAATAATAGGTACAGAAAACTAAACAAACAGAGACATAGCAAGTACATTTTAAAAGCGATTGGGTACACAACAGACAGGAAAGAAATAAAATTATCGGGATAGTGAGCTTGATTAAAAAAAAGGCATAGAAACAAAATTTGAAAATCCAAGGGTTTAAGAGAGGAAAAAATTAAAAAATAGGGACAGCGAACTAAATAAACAAAGACATAGATAACTTAAAAAGTGAGGGCACTAAGGAAATACAATAAATAATAAAAAATAAAGATAGTGAACTGGATAAAAGCAGACATAGAAAATTTAAAAGCAACGTGTTAAACGACAGACAGGAAAGAATTAAAAAATGAGGATAGGCCTGTTGATAAAAGTGGTTATGGAAAGAAAATTTTAAAAGCAATGAGGTACAGGACAGAGAGGAAAAAAATTAAAATGGGGACACCAAAGTAGATAAAAGTAGACATAGAAACAAAATTTTAAAAGCCAAGGGATTAAGAGATGAAAAGATTAAAAAATAGGGACAGTGAACTAGAACAGAGACATAGAAATAAAATTTTAAAAAAGGCAGCACTAAGGAAGGACAAGAAATAATTCAAAACTAAAGACATCAAACAGGATAAGAGTAGACACAGAACATTTTAAAAGTGATAAGGACTAGAAATAAATGGAGACGCACAAAGTAAATATTTTAAGCGACGGGGTACATGACAGGCAGGAAACAAATAAAAATAGGGATGGGGGCTTGACAAAAGTAGGCATAGAATGAAAATTTAAAAAGCAATGAGGTACAGGACAGACAGGAAAGAACTAAAAATAGAGACAGCAAACTAGATAAAAAAAGACAGATGCAACATTTTAAAAGCTTAAAAGCCAAGGGATTAAGAGAAGAAAGAATTAAACAATATTGGTAGAAAATGAAAAGGCAGACATAGAAAGAAAACTTTAAAAGTGAGAGCACTAAGGAAAGACAAGAAATGATGGGAAAGTGGGATGGGGAAAAAAGGTGTAGAAAAAATACTTAAAAAGCAATAGGCAATAGGGAAATAGAAAAATTTAAAAATAAGGACAGTGAACTAAAATAGATGTAAAAAGAAAATTTAAAATGTGACAGCTCTAAGGAAAGACAAGAAATTAAGAGAGTGAATTGAAGACTGCGAACAGGATAAAAGTAGAGAATATAAAAAGCAATGGGGATTAGGGAACTAAATAGAAAAAAGTTGAAAATAGGGACAGGAAACTAAAAGAGAAACGTAAAAGAAAATTTAAAAAGTGAGGGTACCTAAGGAAAGACAAGAGATAAGTGAAAAATAAAGACAGCAAATGGAATAAAAATAGGCAGAAAATTTTAGAAGCAAATAGGATTAAGGAAATGAGGAAAAAATTAAAAAATAGCAACAGCGAACTAAATGGATACATAGAAAATTTAAAAAAGCGGTGGCACTAAGGAAAAACAAGAAGAAAAGAATTAAAAAATAATGATAGTGAATAAGATAATAGGAGAAAATTTTAAAAGCCAAAGGATTAAGAGCGGAAAGAACGAAAAAATAGCAATAGCAAAATAAAATGCAGACATAGACAGGAAATTTTAAAAGCGACCATGTTAAGGAAAGACAAGAAATAATGAAAGAATAAAGACAGTGAAATAAAGACAGTGAATGGGATAAAAGGAGATAGAAACTTTTAAAAGCAATGTGATTAAGGAAATAAGGAAAAAATTAAAAAATAGCATAGGTGAGCTAAAACAGAGATGTAGAAAGAAAATCTAAAAAGTGATGGCAAAGAAGCAAGAGAAGAAATGATTAAAAAAAGACAGTGAAGGGGAAAAAAGTAAGCATAAAAAGAACATTTAAAAAGGGAGGGGGATTAGGGAAAAGGACATTATTGAAGCAATAACTTGCCAAAACCACATCAGGCCTCGCTGTCACTAGTTACAAGGCTGCTGATGCACCTTGGGAAAGCCTGGAAAACATGCAGAAGCGACACTGATTTGTTCTGTTTTGTCCACGTCTCCTCTTTGACCTTGATTGCTTTAGAACATGAGCTGGACAGTGTTCCCAGGTGGCCAGGAAGGCCAACGGCATCCTGGCCTGTATCAGAACTAGTGTGGCCAGCAGGAGGAGGGAGGTGATCGTGCCCCTGTACTCGGCCCTGGTGAGGCCGCACCTCGAATCCTGTGTTCAGTTTTGGGCCCCTCACTCCAAGAAGGACATTGAGGTGCTGGAGCGTGTCCAGAGAAGGGCAACGAAGCTGGTGAAGGGCCTGGAGCACAAGTCTGATGAGGAGCGGCTGAGGGAACTGGGGCTGTTCAGCCTGGAGAAGAGGAGGCTGAGGGGAGACCTCATCGCGCTCTACAACTACCTGAAAGGAGGTTGTAGCGAGGTGGGGGTTGGTCTCTTCTCCCAAGTAACCAGCGATAGGACGAGAGGAAATGGCCTCAAGTTGCGCCAAGGGAGGTTTAGACTGGACATTAGGAAAAACTTCTTTACTGGAAGAGTGGTCAGGCCTTGGAACAGGCTGCCCAGGGAAGTGGTGGAGTCACCGTCCCTGGGGGTATTTAAAAGACGTGTAGATGAGGCGCTTAGGGACATGGTTTAGTGGGCATGGTGGTGTTGGGTTGACGGTTGGACTTGATAATCCTGGAGGTCTTTTCCAACCTTAATGATTCCATGATTCTAGTACAGATGCTACTATCTCAGTAAGGCTTTTGAGTATTACTACAAGATATTTTAAAAACTTATTGACTAAAAAAGCATAAAGCTTTTATCAGGAAAACATAGTCTGTTTCTTTGGAACATCTGATCTCTTACAAATGGTTTCTCTCCTCTTTTAGCACAAAATAATTTTCCCAGTGTCATTTAATAGTAAGCGCACAGAAACAGAGGAGTATGCTTTCAGGAAGAGAAAATAAACAGAGGGAAGTAGGTAAGTTTTCACAGGCATAACATGCTCCAGAACAGGCCTTATTTTATTTTTAGTATTTGTGTTAAAATATTTCATAGAAAAACTATAGAAGGGAGAGTTGGCACATTCCTAATGTGAACTTTAAAGTCCATACTATAAGTACCTTAGCAAAAATGCAGACACACGTCGTAGACGCATCTTGTACTTGCAGACCACTATGGATCCTTTCCATCTGTCTTGTACTTTCATGGCAGAAGAAAGGGCGACCACGGTGAAATGGTGGCAGTTGACATTGTGCTGAGAGAGGAAAAAACCATTTAGCGTAAAGCTGGGTAGGAATCCAAAGCTTCCTTTTTTTTGTGAAGGTTTGTGAAGACTACAACTCAGTGGAGGAAAAAGTATTTTGCATCATCTCTGGGAACAGTTGTTGATAGAGGCCACTAGAGCGTTTGTATTTTTTTTTTTAGACAACCATGCCTTTTTTTGACTCATTGGCAGTTTTAGTTTCACTAAACCACTTTCATAGATATACACAGGTGACAGACACAGATACCTACATACATTTTCTCAAGCCTACGTATAGGCAAGATTTCCTCACCCTATATGTCCCTCACCCTATACGTTGAATATTATACGTCTCAAGTTGAATACTTTTGTTAAAGAGTACAGCAACCCATCTGTCCTTGTGAACTGCCTCCTTGCAAAAAAGGAATGATTTTTTTCAGACCATTTCTCCAAATGGTCAAGATCTTTTAAAACTGCAGCTGTGCCACCAAACCTGCCTAGGGTCCCTCCCAGCTTTTGTCTGTCTTTAGATTCAACAGGCACATGCTCTGTTCCATCTTCCAACAGCAAAAATGCATAACGCTTTCCGACCCGGAGCACAACCCTATGGATGTCCATGCAGGCCTTGCTGTTCTGATGAGGAGCCACCAAGCATCCCTGCGAGCACAGCTGCACGTGCA
Source organism: Fulmarus glacialis (assembly GCF_000690835.1). NCBI lineage: Eukaryota > Metazoa > Chordata > Aves > Procellariiformes > Procellariidae > Fulmarus > Fulmarus glacialis. The sequence goes on from NW_009193288.1 coordinate 25,780, forward strand.
GCATTGGTTTCACCTACAGCAATTTTGGTGAACGTAGTTTCTGAGGCTTTAAACTGAAAACCGTATCTTGACACTTTGCCACAGTAGAAGTGGTCCATAACTAGACCTCCACAAAAACGTAGTAACACAAATTGCAAACGCACGGTAGCAACAGCTTTAAAAATATTTAGGAACAAGGGGGAAAATAAAACAGCTTTATCCACGTGCACAGGACAGTAGCAGACAGAGAAAAGGGTCAGCATTCATAGCCTTTACAGAAAACGGGCATTCTCCTTCCATCCCTAAACCCAATGTTAGGTCTAAATATCGCAGCACTACGGGAGCAATATTGAGAGTAGGGGACCACAGTTCTGCCACTGGACACGCTATTGACTGGTGCTATTTATGTAGCGGGACACATAAACAGAGGGACGTGTTTTGCCACAGACAACCCTGCGTTTCCTGAAAATTTATGTTTACCAAAAATAGGAACATACTGCCAAACAACATTTGGCAATAAAACTTTGTTGTGTTTGACACATGGAAATTTGTTAACTTGCTATTTGCTTCCTATTATTGTTCTTCCTTCAAAAATTCTACTCGTAGTCAAGTTATTCACTACTTGTTCAAGCATCTACCTTCCTGGTATTACCAGTACATTTACCCAGGCAAGTAACTTAACTGCTCTTCTAAAATGATCCAAATGACAACTGCAGCCATGAAAGAGAAGAAAAGGAGAGGTCAGGCAGCAAAAGAGCTCTGCAGGCTGCAACTGGTCAACATTACACTCTTGTTCTTTTTTTTTTTTTTTTTAAAAAAACCACACCCATGCACCCAAAAAAGCCCACACCCCACAAAAACCACAACCCCAGGCCCCCACAAAAAAACAAACTAAAACCCCCATGACCTTGTATCTTTTTTTTTTCTTTCAGACCTCATCCCTGTCTCAGCATATTGTCTTGGTAGAGCATAAAGTGCAGAAGATCTGTATCCCGATGACATTTGCATGTGATGAATACATGTTCAGAAATCGTTCAGATCTGTAAGACTGGTGTCATTTTTGTGGTTTTAATAATCATATCTCAATTTTATTGACTGACGCATTTGTGAGGAAACTAATTAACTTTTAAATGTAACGACTCCTTGGGGAAAAAAAATGTGGTAGAGACAGAAAAAATTTATGATTCAGAGCTCCCAACCATGATGGAGCAGTGGGGAAATTAATGCAAGTGAAGACAAACAGCAGCAACATTAAGTGAATTCTGGCTTTAATTCTGATCATGTACTTAAGAGACTCTCCAAGTCTATATCTCAATCCTATGAACGACTAGTCCTTTTTTGGAAGGACAAGCTTTTTTACGTAGAAGTCCTAGATTGAAGGCTCCACAGAACAGAATGTGGATTGAGCCACAGGACAACATAACATCAACACTCCAATGGGGGGAAAAAAAAAAAAATTCAAATAAAACCCAAGTCATAGCCTCTTGCCATCGGCATATATCTTTCTTGGTTAACCATTGGATATGCAGCCCCACAGTATTTTGTCAGTATTTCATTATGAGAGCTTCGAGGAAGCAGATGTTTTCTGGAAGGAATCAGCAAAAGGCATTGATAACTTTATTGGATACTGGCTGAGCTTGGATCCATCTTTGGAATGGGTTTGGAAGAAGTGATGAAATGGCAACAACTCGCATCCCTTAGAGTAAAACAAAATTCAATCAGTCTTTTCTGGATATTGGATGAACATTTTTAGGCAAACCTACCTAATGTTTCTCTTAATTTGGACATTTCAAATTATCCATTCCCATGTGAAGGGATTCCAGAGATGACAAGCCTGAAAAGAAAATGTTGGAAGTACATTAAGAAATACAATTTGCACAGCCAATTTGTGTATGTACTTCACAAAATAACAGGATTTCTGCAGCGTTAGGTTTTAACTTTATGCCCACTCAGTTTTCTTATCAGCTGTATGCCAGCGGCTATACACATAATTCTCTCTTTCGCTGCTTACTGGACCCAAGCCTACTCAATTTAGTTTAGCTGGCAATGGCACTTCTCACTTTCTTAAAACACAGGGCTTTCCAATTTCCAAGAATGTTTATAGTATCATAATAATTTGAAACAGGTGTTCAAGCCTCTCTCCTCTACTGTGCAACAGAAGGTTTATATATTTTTCATTATATATGGAGACAAACCATAGCACTTAGGATGACCATCTGTCAATGAATTTCTTCTTTTTGACTATAAGCAAAATGGACTTCTTTTTAATTGCAAACACCGGTGAATCGGATGGGATGTCCCACTTCCCACATAGAGTTTTATGGTTAGTCGTTTCCAGAGGATTAGCCTGCTTGATTACTTGATGTGACTTTCTTTTGTATTCAGATAATTCCAGTAAAAAGAAGGCTGTGTGTGCTTGAGTGAAAACTTCCTGGTGCTTAGTGTCCCTGTTTAAAACTGATGAGACCCTCCTGTGGTACAGGATGACTCCTGTGGGAAGTGGCCCAGAATTTCTGCTGACAGTAAATAATGGGGGGATCTCAGGAAGGGCTGTTGGTCCTCCCGGCATCTTTGTGCTTTCTCAGGGACAGTCTCCAAACGCACTTTCAATATGCTGGGTGCTCCTCGGTGCTGTCTGAGCTCATTATCCCACTGTCTGCATCTCATCTGCTTCCTTGTAGAGAATAAAATTTTTTCTTTATTTTTTTTTTCTTCAGCAATTTTTTTCTATTTTTGCCCCCTGATAGCTCCCTCCTGCTAGCCCAGCACTCTTTCTTTTCTTCCTTTCTTTGCATCCCCTGACCCTGCTTGTTGCCCTTTGTATCCCACTGTTTTTCCCCAAGCTCAACTGTCCAGCTCATTGCATCCCCATTGGCGGCCTCTCTTCCTTTTGGCTACCTCTTGTTTTGTCCAGCAACTTCAGCCCCTTCTTTGTGACTATTTCAGGGCACGGGCTCTACACTGAGCAAGATTTAAGATGCTCTGGTACTTAATTGTGAAAATGGAGTGGTACTGGCACCTTCATGATGGGCTACCTCAAAAAAAAGCATTTCTGATGGAAAATACAAGCAATGCTGCTGTGTTTTGAACAACAGTGCAAGCTTTGTGTGGTCTGTAGTCTATACTGTGGAAATGAGTATTTTTATTTTGCATTAAGATCACTAAGGTAAACTTAGGGGAGAATAGTCACTGCAGTTCACCATGAGATTATATAGATTCTAGGAATAACTTTTGCATAAGGAGGGCAACAATTGCATTTAAACAGTGACCTCTAGGCAAGTCTTAGCAACACACCTAAACTCTGATTTGGGAAGGGAAAACAAAGTGGAAGATGCACCTGTTGGAGGTGCGTGGCTGCCAACATCTGCACGGTGGGGGCTCCCAGCTGTGCCTGAGGGCTCGGGGCTCCCTTAAATGCCTCTGCCAAAGTGCTGTACCTTCCACCTTTGGCTCTCTTTGGCATCTTGTAGAGGGTTTCTATTAAGTTTGCCTCTGTTAAGGAGGGATTAGTGGAGAGATGTAGGGAGAGAAACCTAATCAGGCTGCTTCGTGGCTGGGGGGCTGTGGGAAAGGGCAGGGAGATTGAGAGGTCCTGAACAATGCCGTGAGCCAGCAGATAGCTGGGCTTCTGTTAGGAGACTGAAAATCCAGTTGGGTCTGGGATGCGTTTCGTAATGGTTTGCTCTTTCTTTGAACTTGCTTAATAATATAGTGTCATTAATGTACTTCTAAGCATGTTAACACAGCTGCAAGCTATTGTGTTTTATGGATATAACAGTTCTTGTATCCCTGCCCAAAGAAATCTTATGGGAAATTTTCCAAGAGCTCATTAATAACAGACACAAATATACATTCCCACTACAAGAACAAGTACTCTCGGGTCTGATTAGTTGTTATGTCAATTAATTTTATACAAGAACGCTTCCAAATGAGCAGGTAGATGAAGGCTGTAGATAGGTGAGAGGTGGTCTCCATCCACTTTCTGTTCTCATTCCATCCAAAATTATCAGAGCTGGAGAAGTGCATGGTTCCTGGAGGACAGCTCACACTGAGTTAAAAAGAAACCTTTCCCATAGTCATGTGTTTGAGGGGACATTTGGTCTGAGTATGAGGTTAGTCATTTCGCTTTGTTGTTTTCTGTATTTTAGAGGTAGATAGAGCTCTTCCCTAAATAACTGTGTAAGCCATGAAGGCGTCCCTGCCCTTTCATAGTTTATATATGGGCTATTACTTACCGTTGTAATTACAGCTGGGGATGATGGCTCCTTTTCCCCAGGAAAAAACAGTGTTGAGAAAGGGTGGAGAAAGATGTGGTTTGAGTATCAGGGAAGATCCCTCTCCTTGCACCATGCTTTGCTCAGGGTGAGGTGGCTGGCCAAAGGGACTTCTGTCCTTGCCATCCATGTTTTCCTCAGGAACAGAAGAAATGACTTTTCAAGTATAATTTAAGAGATTTTTCAGAGCTGCCTTACAGTTCAGTCCAAACTAGGATTTGGAAACCATTGTGTGCTGAAATGAATGGGATCTGGGCATCCAGAGCACTTTGGCAGATTTGAGCATCTCAGCTGCATAAGAAAAGGTAATTCATCTCAGCCAAGTCCTTGGTGTTATTAACCTGGGGACTCGGTTCCACTGTTCTGGTTGGCTGCGAAGGGACTGGAGTTTGGCTCTTTATTCTCAGGCATGTTTAATTCTGATATTAAGGAAATAAAATAATTATTGTTAGTTCACATAATTTCAGTATATTTCAGTAATATAAAAAGCAACAAGCAACACTTTTTACTAGTTTGACTGATAGATGAATTATAAGAAAAAAAAACTTATGAAAGAAAGAGTATAAAAATAAATAATAGAATTGTCCCTCCTTATAGCTTTCCAGGGTAGTTCAGAATAAATAACACAGAGTAGTTTTGCATGGAAAATTTGATTAGCAGGCGAGGGCAGATTTCCCTAAATCTCAAGAATAGTAATTAAAAGGAAGCTGTAATAGCTGGGTGAAGAGCTACAATTAACACAGTTCTGCTAGTCCCTTTCAATTGTAAGTAGCAGGAACATGGAGTTGATTCATCCCTTGGAGATCTGGGTCTGTCTCCATCTTCCCGGTGGGTTCGAACCCACATCCGAAAGTAACTCTACTTCTGTCTTTATGTGGAGTCAGCGGCTGGTACAAACATCGGCAGGCGCCCACAGACCCAAAGGAA
>NW_009193288.1:30990-58106 GCF_000690835.1 Fulmarus glacialis
GACAGACCAAAGGTAAGCTTGCTCTCAGGTCTGCTGACATTTAAGAGCTGGATTACAAAGTTGAAGTAACTTTGAACAGTTGTAAACACGTTTATAGTTAATTGTCTTCTCATTCAGCCTTTGAAAAAGAGAATATACAATTCATATATGTATTTAGTCCATTTAGATCTTGTACATAGAAAGACTTATTGTTTATACTTATAAGCACTACATATTCTCTGGCTTTCTCTGCATAAGCACATATGGGGAGAAAGTCTGGAAAATCAATTTCTAAATTGAATACAGTTCAGCTATTTTGCTGGTGAATGAGTTGCAGAATTGCATTCCCCAGGAAGCACTCATTCTTTCTTTGTGTTTCCAGGGTAGCTCTTGACACCAAAATGCTTTGGCAAGCTGAGGTCATGGCTGTGTGTGTGACACGTAATTCTTGGGGGGAGGGGACGGGGGGAAGTGGTTAATAAATAAATCTGGAGTTGCACCAGGAAAAGGCTCTTTAAGTCATGCTTTATGTATGATTTCACTGCGGTCTAATAAAATAATTTGGTAATTAAGTACATTTCTTTGCTTTTGTGGTAAGGTGGCAGTTACTAGTTTAGAAATGCATATGGGCAATATATGGATTTTGATGTAATGACTCTTATAGGAGGCACTACTGAGGAACACAGAGCCAGGAGAAATTCCGTCTAAAACACTTTCTTGGTGTGGCTTCTTACACGTGCGTGATGAATATTTTGATCTATTCTCTTGAAATGGAATAAACATTTTCCTCCCTCAAGGTCTAGGACCTGCTTGGGGAACTAGGAGGTTGAATTTCTTTGACATAGCCCTTTCCTTCCTGTCTGACATGATACTACCATTATGTATAAAGAAGCGCATTTCTTCGGACACTTGTATCAGTGTGAAGTAAAGCTCCAGCTTTTGCATATTTTATATCCAAGGGAAACAAGTATACTCTGTTCTCTATATGCTTCTTGGCATGCTCAGAATTTGTATATTTTGCAAGAAATGATGGAGTTATCATCAGTCTGCAGCTGAGACCATCTTGCTAATTTTAAGCTCTAACTTGGGGGGTGTTCTAAAAAATAAGACTTTTTAAAAAAGAAGGATAATAGATTGAATTGAGTTCTGCAGAGGGAAGCTGGTTGGTAAGAATTCAGACTAACTTCCAACAGGAGCAACCCTTTATTTCGCCTCTTCCACCACAACCTCTTTTTTTGAAGTCTGTAGTTCTTACGAATTGTTGTTCCTGAGTGGATCTTGAACTTTTTTCCTTTAGATTCTTTTTCTATAGCTAGACACAACAGGACATGAGAAATTACCTACCTAGTCTTCAGTAACCAAAGGGGCAGCTGAAGATAAATGACACTTAAATTTAGAAATTTGAATAGAATCTGTTTTTTTTTTTTTTTCCCCATTAGCAGAAACTTGATCCAATGGTAGAACTTTTTGAATTCACGTCTACAGTGCCTCGCTTGTCTTTGTACCTTAATTACAAAGCTCTCGAAGAGGAATGTCCTTCTGATACTGTCCAGTCACCTGGTGCGCTGTGTTGCCAATGGAGACTTATAGCTATTGGCATCTGCTGGCTGATGGCAAGCAGTGAGGGGTGCATGTGCATACCACCAGGAAGGAAAGTGCCAAGGGCTGCGGAGCGGTTGATGTAGGTAGGATGGGGGTCGTAAATCATGGATCTAGCACTCCTAGATCTTTGCTTTATGTCATTAAACAGATTGGTCATCTCTGCATTGACATCTTTACCCACATGAGTGTTCCTGGCCCTTCCTCACCCCAAGGTCCTCTCCCCCTGTCCTAGGGCTGTGGCAATACCTTATTCTAACAGCAGAAGGAAAAATTGCTTTCACAAAGAGTTAATGTGAAACAGTAGCATGGTGAACACCTCCCACTTAGAAAAGAACCATCATCATTAGAGAAGGTGGATGGAGGTCAGGACAGTCTTTCCAAGGTAAATTCGTGTGCAGCTTTTTGCTGCTGCAGAAGCAGCAGAGCTCTGTAATAAGCAGAGCTCCAGTGATTTGGAACTTCCCACTTTACCAAAGCCCTCATATCTTGTTTTCTTTAGCATTTTCTTAACCTTCAAAGAGGAATGGATTAACTTTTTAAGTAGGCACGGTGCTGGCAACTATAAGAACTTGCATTTACCACCCAGAAGAAACTTGTCAGTAGAATAAGTTTAGAAGAGTAGGGAATGATTCCTTGCTTAATTATACATTAAAAAATGGTAAATTTATTCCTGCAGATTATTCAAAACAAATTATTCAGTCACCCTTAGGGAGCACTCTGAAGCCTGTAAAATGGGTAATGCTTGGGTGCTTCTGCTGGAATAGAGTCCTCCTCACGGTTATGGGTGAAAGAGTTTGAACTGATGATTAGCCCATGATGACTGGAAATGTGTGAGGAGCAAAGGGATTACATCAGCTCCTAATCATCACAGTCCTATTAAGAGATATCTGTTACGACTGCAGGGAGTTTCCTGCTCCTGTACTTATCTCACATTGATTAACACTGGTTTTCTCTTGACTTGAGATATGAGTGGTAGTAGAAGCTCCAAAACTGACAAAATACATTGTGGGGCAGAGAAGAGTGGGAATAAAATGCTTTCTGGGCAGAGCCCAGAAACGGTCACAATATTATTTGTGACCTAATAGTAAATCAGAGTTATATGTTGTGTACCTTGAGATCTACCTATTGCACTGGCATCTTCTCTGCCTTGAAAATGTGAAAACTGGTGGTTTGATGTAGGGTACTTGCAAGCCAAGACCAGCCTGGGAATCCTTGTAGACGCTTCCAACAGCTTCAGGGCCAACCTGGGGCATCCCACTGCAGGATCTTGTTCAGCTCTGTCAGCTGTGGTCCTGATGTCCCTTTCTGGGGAAAACACAGGTTTCCATGTTCTGGAGTGAACTTCTCTTTGACCCCAACGTGTTGTGTCCAATAACTCAATTAGTGTCATTAAATTCCTGAAATGAGTAGTGGGATTATCAACCTTTGTTTTTCTGAGAAAGTGCAGCTCAACCATCAGCGGCCTTCTGTCAGCAACTTTACAATCTAATACTCTTTCCGAAGAAAATACTTGGACTAAATTCCCTGGGACAAAAAATAGTCTGGATCTGGATGGTGAGTAGGGATTTCTAGACCTTGTGGGTTGATGGCAGAGGTGTTGGAAGGGTTGGCTGATGGTGGGTCTGAGGGCAGCGTGTAGAAGTACCTTCTTCTTTTGCCTTGCCTGTTAGCCAGTGAGTTTTTATGCTGGTTGAGAAATCTCTTCATAATTTGCTGCTTTGTTAATTGCTTCAGAAGGATGGCTCAGTTGTCTTTCACACAGCACTGTCTAATCTGGATTCTCTTTTTGTCCTTGGCTGGAGGTTCTCATAGTAGACATAGAGATTGCAGTCAAGGTGTGAGAGGATGAAACAGCCAAATTGTATGTGCTAAACATTCATCCAGAAGACAAACTTTTCAGGATAATAAAAAAAAAAAAGAATCTGTTACTTGATGTTGTTCCTGGCTGAGACTTATAAAGCTGAGTTGAATCTAAGATGTGCCACTTTGTGTAGAATATGTTATACATCGTGATACATTTTACAAAAAACATGGTATATGTAAAAGTAATAGAGAACCTTTGCTCCTGTAATAATGAAATATTTCTGCCATCTTTAGTTAAGTCCAGTTCCTATGGGTGAAAGTATGTAAATCGTTCTCCAATAATAAGTTTGTGATCTAGTTTTATTTGTGAAATGACAACACTGAGTAATCACAGAACATTATTTACAAAATTAAACAAACAACAGTGCCTGCAATTCAAAGAATTAATATATCCACACACTCAAAAAACCAAACAAATCAAAGGAAATTAATTTGTTTGACAGCCATACAAACGGAATAATAAAATGGAAAAACCATGAGTTTGAAGCTATTTGGCTTGGAATAATTTGAGATAGGAAGAGAGAGAAGACGGGGGTGGGAAAGGAAGAGGAAGGGACAAAACCACTATTTTAAATGAAATGGCAGCTTAAATAGATATATTCTCTACAGGACAAACTGCATGAGGTTACAGGTGTATGAGTGTCAGTGAAGTGAATGTGTAACAGTGAAGAATTGGGCAAATAAGTTCACTTAAAATTTAACAAGATGCTTCCTTTCTTTGGTGAGCTTTTGAAAAGGTGCTGTTTGTAACCACTCTAATTAGTAAGAAAAACTTAAAACGTGCAAATTCTGGGGTATTTGCTGATTTACCTGCTTTCATTCAGGCTGCTGACAGGACTCCAGTTTCCCTTCTTTACTCTGTCCTAGCACTTCTGAACTGTGTCTAAAGACATGACTTTACAGGAATCCAAAAGGCACGATAGTGCATAATTTGCACTTCAAACAGTCTAGCTTTGAAAGGTCTAGTAGCATCTGTTTTGGCAGGCTGTGAACGCGGTAGTCAGCCTGAGCTTTTCTTATTTGTCTATAACCAAGGGTGACCAAATCAACCCTACTGAGAAAGAGGACATATGATCTCCACTTAGCTTTCCATGAGGGCTGATTGTTATCTGCTTACATTTCATTGCATAGGAATCCACGAAGGACTGGGGCACTGTCTGTGTGGGCCAACATCAGCCATACCTGTTAGAGGTTGTTGGATGAGGAGTTGTTTTATAATTTTTCTGTTTTGAAAGCTTGGTAATTTCTTACCATTTTCAGATGTTTTTGCATCTCACTTTATTATATATTTTTTGTGTCTGCACTGTACTTAGAATTTCTGGCATAACTCAACGTTTTTCTCAATCAGTTTTTACTGACTGTAGACACACACACGAGGATTTAAAATGTCACCAGGTCTAGAGCTATCAGTATGGAAGTTCTGCATAAAAGTAACATAAAGGTAGAATTATTTCGCTCTTAACTACTTTGGTATTAGTATCGAAACAATTCAGTAGGGCCTGATAAGTAGGACTGAAAAGCATGACAGCTCCTCTTTAGGAAAGACTGTATGTGTTACAATCTGAGGTTAACAGTAACAGCATTTTTCTCTTTTCTTATTTTAATAAATGCCTCGGGGCATTGCATTTGGTTAAATCAAGAAGCAGACAAAATGTAATGCACTGCTAACCTCTAAAGTATGTGCAAAAAGTTTCTTCATAAAATATGTATGCAGAACACAGTGCTGTAATGATAATGATCCTCTCTAGGTTATTCTATGAAAGATTTAGTATTTTAGGGTCTGTAGTCTTTGATTTTTTTTGAAAGGAGTTCCAAGTATTTTACTTTTGTATTTGTTTATTTTTAATGAACTTTCCATTAGCATATGAAAGTCATATTAACATATACTATGCTGAGTGCTCACTTTATGTTTGTTTCTATTCCTGGTACGTATTTATCTGAGAAGAATTGTAACATAGGCCTGTAGATGGCATTCTTGCTCAGCAGTTTAAAAGTCTGTGGTAGTTACAGAAGTAGTCTCCCTTTTTGTGCTGATATGGAAGGTATATTTTAATTTATGATGCTTCCTTCCCCCATGTTGCATATGCTGTGTATAATCCGTTTGGGGCGGCTGGCGTTTCTGCAGAGTATAAGAATGATAAAAAGTGCATTGAGCTCTCCTGATAACTATTTAAGTGATTTCTTCTACTGCCTGTATTTGACACAGACAGGATCTGTAGTTAAATATGCGTTCCCTGTTAAAACCTGGAGTCCTCGTCTGGACGTGTAGGCAGAGGTGTACATGGGGGCTGCTCCAGTTCCTTTCTTGTAGAGGATGGGGTCTTTTCAGGCAGCAGAAATGGTTATTTGTAGGAAGATTCTGCTGTTTGCTTTTTGTCCTCCTGCTGTTAGGTGTCGTACTGCAAAAGAAAGAAATTGCCCGGCACAGTTACTAACTAGCCTGCAGACCGGGGGCAACCCTTTCTGAACTGAGGTGCAGGACTTTGCGCTGGAGCTGGGCATGTAGCCAGCGTGTGCACAAATACCACTGCCAAGGCACTTACACAGGCGTTTTTCACAAGTGCTTGCTCTGTGGACAATGCTTTGCAGCACTGTTGGTTAGGGAGGGAAGAAGAAAGCAAATTGGTGAGGGAATGATTTTGCTAAACAGTTGAAACTTCATTCTGGCTCATCAGAAGGCAGAAAATTATGTCAAAGCCCGATATTTGCTATAATGCAACAGCTTCCAGGGGACACCTCTGTTAGGTTTATTTTGCAGCGATGATGACATGTACCCAGTTTCCCTCCCTAAACTCTCAGATGAATGGATTCAGCTTTATGACTAAAATCAAGGTTCCAATAGTCCATAAATTACTTTCTGTATGGTAGGAACTCACTATCTGTGTGTGCATTTTGGGGACTGGGACCTAATTCCTTAGAATAGCCTATTTGGCTGCACCTCTCTGTCCTGCTGTTGGATCTACTCTTCCTGTGCCGCAGCGGCTGCTGCAATTTATCTTCTGTTTCTCAAAACTAAGCAAACTTTGTACCACACCAGTACCTTTTCTACTCCTTACCTGGAAGACCTCTCAGCCAGCCAGCATCTTCTCTTTGGGGTAACCATCCCTCCCAGGAGGGTTTAAGTCACAACCAACCAACCCATCCTTTGCCTGGGAAGAGTGAAGGTCTATTGGACCAGTGATTGATTTGCTGCTGCCACAACAGGAGGTGCAGAAGGGAGGGTCTGCTCCCCATGTCCCAGCCTTGCCTCTTCTTAGAGATTACCTTTGCAAGAAGTCTTTGAAAGCATAACTGTTGTAGAAAACAATCCCAGAAATCTGGCTGGGTCAACTTGTGTTAAGTAAACAGCAAACCCCGTGTGTGCAAATACTCCTCAATACTACTGCAGGATTAATCCTTAGTAAGAAAGAATAGATAAGAAATGTTCCTTCGTTAACTGAAGTCATAGGTAGAGAGTAAAATATCATTAATGGATAGACGCAGCAGGATAATATTGGGTTAGAATGAGCTACAGTTTTAGTAATTTTATTGGTTATGATTGACTTCTAGTTTTTCTTCCATGGCTTCTCTTCAGGAGACCTTGTTCTGGGTGACTTTGGGTCTTTCCCTCCTGTAGAAGGAAACGAAGGGCAGGCTGTCATGGATGGCTGAGCAGCACCGCTTGGCACTACTCCATCCTCGGGGCTGAGCTGTTGGACTCCCTTAAGTCTTAAGAGGTAAGGACAGCATATGAGAGAAAGAAAAGAATATCTATTCCAAATTTTATCTAAAATAGGTCCATCTTTCTAAAGGAATATATTTTTTAACCAGCTCTGGAAGATTAAGCTGATATCATTTTTCCACATTTTTTCAGTCTTTTTTATTTTCTGATCTAGGCTGTATTCTGGGAATATCAGAGAAATGCAGAAAAGACCGTAAGAGGGAATGTTTGACTGGGATATCAGGAAAGGAATGGTAATGTAATGCCTTCTTACTTTTTATTTTCATCTTGTATCCAAATATGTGTCACATTAAAGAGGGACTCTTGGCCTCTGTTGATAACTGTAATTGCGCTGGGACATTGCTGTCCTTCTCAAGGTTGTAGACATGCGTTAACTCCATCTGTGTTTGAAGACAAAGAAAAGGAAAATTGTTTAACTGAAGGAAGGAAGTTTCAGCTTCTTTGCACTTGTTATCCATGTAGTCCTGTCACTGGTTTATCAGGAGCAAAAAAATATTCCGAACACATGCTGGAATAAACAGCACACATGAGTTTCCTCTGATGAATACTCAGTACAGAGCTGTCTGCTGTCTGAGCCAGATGAGTTTACACTTTTTTTTTTTTAGCTATTTAAATGCAAAGACCAGGAGTCAGGGACGTCGTGTGGATTTGTGACATTCAGTGGCAGACACTGAGTTCAAAAACCAAAAAAAATGTTGCTTTCATTCATACAGCAACTTCTGCAGCCATTCTTTATCTCTGGCAGATACAATATTCTGATCGTTAATAATCATTTAGGGGAAAAGCCACATTCAGTGCATATCGAATCTCATAAAATGATCCCTGTTGACTTCGTGGCAGCACTGAGACCTTATTAACTACTCTTAGACTAATCCAATCAGATTATTAATGCTTTTGAAAATGACAATTTAATTTTTTTTCATGATTGAGTAAAAACTCCTTATGCAGTGAGAAGAAAGGAGCTGATACTCTCTGGAAAATTGTGTTATATTTTTGAGATGGATGATACAAAAGGGTGAGAGGTACCTGTCCTATAATGGACAGATAATAAAATAATAAAGGGTTACTTGTTTTATGAAACATTAGGGGTCTCATTACAACTATTAAAACAAAAACATATAGCTGTTAAGTATCGGATGCAGTTATATGGTTAAACTTCCATAAACTTCTGTAGAGCCACCCAATGTGGATAGTTGGCTGAACGTTGTTGCCATGCTACAGCAAGCAAATAAATCAGCATCTTGGGGAAAGACTGCTTTTCTAAATCTGAGTGAGAAGGTGCACACCTCAGCCAGTTAAGTATATTATGCTTGTATCGTGGGAAACGGGGTTTTAGTCTTTGCATAGTGATAGTTTGGAAGCTGTGCTTAGCATTGAGGTTGCGGGGCAGAAGTCTACTTGAGCAGATGCAGCAGTGTCATGGGAAACCAGGAGAACATCTCGCATCCAGCAGAGATGCTTTTTGCAAGAAGCCTCTATGCTGAAGAGTTCAGAGTTTTCATTTTGATGAGAAAAAAGCTCTGTTAACTTGCTGCTGTTGTGGCTGAGTCATTTTGGGAGAAAGACAGCTTTTCAGGCAGCATGTCAGTCTTGTGGGATTTATAGGATCCATGTATAGAAATGAGGGAGGCTGCAGAACACTGCTACAGGGGTGCATGGTCAAGAAATCTATTAAGAAGATAACTCTCTGTTGTGCTAAATAAATGACATGCATGTGAAATGCTGTCTCTACAGATTTGGATTTTGTACAGTTAAAGAGAATCCCTCGGGAGCCATTCCTGTATTTCAGAAAGATGTGACCTACTGAAATCCATTTTCCCTGGTAGTTAACATGGGTGTAGTGACTTGTGGGAGTACTTACTAATCTGGTGTTTACACTGTGTATACTGCATATATACAGAAGAGCATTTGTCATTACATTTGAGATATTTTATGAAGCTCAGCTTATGTAATTACTCTGAGCTATATGGTAGCTTTTATGATTGACTAAGAAATACAAGACAATTTACTAACCTAGCGTGGCGTTTTAGATATTAATGGAACATTTTAATGGAAGACCTTGGTAAAAAATGAGGGACTTGATTAAATGAAGTTTAAATAAAACATGAGCTAGAAACAGTGTGTGAAACTTCTGGAAAAATACCTGCAAGCTGCTGGTATTTCAGAGTACCTGTGCCAGTACCAAATTACCAGCCAACACATTTCAGAGTACCTGTGCCAGTACCAAATTCTAGTCTTATGCCCCTGGCATGGGGGGAAGACACTGTTGTACGTATGAAACACCATTGAGGAAGAAGAAAGATTTTTGAATTTTAGAAAGTCTGGGTACCAAGCCTCATATTATCATCTTCATTGTATCTGAAAAGGGAAGGAGGAAATTTTGGTCAAAACTTACAGCAGTCATTTAAGATGATAGGTGTATAAAAACATTAAACAGCACTAGGCTCAGAAAAGGAAAGCTGGTAAAAGAAATTTTATGATGTGTCCTGGGTTATTTCTTGGCTTTGAAACATTACTGAGGTCAGCAAGGATTTTGTCAAACTTTTCAGCTGAAAAGGATGGGGCTATCAAACTGCGTGACAGAGCAACCCATAACATTTAAAGGCGTAATTCTGATTAAAGATCATTTTAGGTGTGCTGTTTTTACCTAGTCATTTAGATTGGTTTAGGCAAAGACAACCGTTGGCACAAAGCACGTGTGCCTGATAGTAAAGCAAAACCTGTACAGCTCTAGTGTGCTGGAGCTGGTTTTCTCCTCAGATGACTAAGTCACAAGTCAATGATGAGCAAGACCATCGTTATGTAAAGGCTGCCCCCATGATCTCGTCAAGGTCAGTGTCAGTATGGCTTATTGGCCGTGTAAGTACTGGTCATGGAAGTTAAAGATGCCTGAAGGCAGCCTTAGCCCTCGAGCGCAGCTCAGTGTAACTCAAGTGTCACATTCTTACTTCCTACAACAGAAACTGATGGAGGGTAACGCCGACTGAAATACTCGCTATTGCTAAGGGCTTAGGAAGTATTTCTACCTGTAAGTATGTCGGATTATGTTAAATAAACCTCTAAAGATGCTTCCAAGGTTAAGCAGTTTTTTTTTAAATGTGCTCAGGTAATGAACTTTTCCCCACTGCACTCATTTGAAGGGAACCTTGCTTTCATGGGTACGAGGGGTTGCAGCTTATTGCAGTCTGGTTTTACATTTAGAACAACATGACTAAACTTCTCATGAACAGGACTTCAAATAATGACAATATATTTTCTAAAATTTCAGTGTGCCTCTTTCTGTTGAGGGAGGTGTTAGCAACCGAGAACTAATATTATTGTGTGCAGCAAGCTCAAGAGCGTTAGGGCCCCCACGGGGGATGCAGACCTGCGGGGATGTTCACTGGTGTTTCCTGACCTCAGTAGATTTAAGCACAGGGTCATCTGGACAGAGGCAGCTCTTGTGCTTTTTAGCTGGTGGAGAACCCAAGAGAAACTTTTATAGTAGACTGTAATTTGTTTAAAATTTTTCTAAAAAGTTTACATAAATACACTTTCCCTCCCTACGTTTTATAACGAGCTGTCACATGTTGGCATGTCAATATGAAGACAATACAACAAAGAAAGAATTTGCGAGGTTTATAAAGGTCTGGCGAGGATGGACCTCGCTCTCCTGAGGTAAGAGGTGCCCCATGCTGCTGGGTAAGCAAAGATGGACCTTGTGGATTCCTGACTGCATGCTCAGAAGACACTTGGTACTTGAGGGGCAGAGTGCAGGACACGCGGGCTCCTCTGAGAAGAATGTGTCTTCTCTCTGCTCTGTTGTTGAAGATTTTAGAGAAATCTGTAATGGCAAATATAATTTGGGACTATCTTAAGCATACTTGATTCTTCTTTTGGCAAGGGGAAGGTGAGTGAGTGGTGAGATCCCTTCTGTCTCTTCTTACTGGCCTGGTTTTGAAACTAAGATGCATGTCCTTGCACAGGCAACTGCTGTCTCTTCTGGTGCGGAATACGTGCATAGCGATTTGTGTGACTGTACACAGCCAGGCAGACAGCTTAAGCATAAATTGGATGTTTGCTAAAGGTAGAACTGTTGTTATTACAGAGAACAGAGGAATTTTACAGTATTTGCTTCCCCCTTGCAAAAATATAAGGAGTGAGGATGTTGCAGAAAAGACCTTTCTCCGTGACAGTACAATTATTCCAAAGGTACATTTCTGGGCTGACAGGTTAGTATTTTAGTACCAGTCTTAAAAATAATTAAACAAATATACTTCTATAACACAAATAGCAGTAAAGATAAAACAGAAGCAAAAAAGCTGCCCTAAAAGGGCAACCCTTTTGAAAGTTATCTTTTCTTGTGGGGATGGTGAAGGATTGCTGGATGCAGGATCTGCTGAACAAGAAAAACTCATTGATTTCTTTTGATTTTTCTGGATAACATCCTGACACATTTGAAATTTGTGGGTTCCATGCTGGGTAATTTGTCTCAGAAGAGACTTTCTGGCCTTTTCTTCCCTTTCACTTTAATTTGGCACATTTTGCTAGTACTTAGCAGTATTGGATACTACAGGGAGTCACTTTGTAGTATATAATCCCACATCATTCCTGAATATATACGATCTGAATTCTCTTCCCACATAAGAGTGGGATTAATTTACAAAGCTTGACAGAGCTCGTAAGAAGAAATTTACCTCTGCAGCCTGTGTCGTACCGACGCGTCTGCGCTTTCTGTCAGCTGTATCCATTCTCCACCGGTTCTCTCAGACTTCACGTCCTCTCTCTATAACAGTTCACACATCCTTGGGCCCAGTTCTGCATTAAGAATTTCAATTTGCTGGTGATGCAACACCTCCTACTTACATTGCTGTGCAGCCCCAAATGAACGTGCAGTGAACTCTGGGCCGCTCTTGTAATTGTACTGTGCCCTGCATGGTCCATGGCCAGGAGTAACTTCTTGCAACTTGAGGATACCTGAGCCTGCGAGACCAGTTGGAGAGCATTGCTACAACCAGAGTAACAGTGCAGCCATTTTATTATGGGGTGACCCAAGACAGAGGGTGGTTAAACCCGCTCCAGCGCAATCTGTGGTGGCAGCACCCAGGCAGAAGCAGGGCGTCCAGGCTTTCCATCCTGTGGTCTGACCACTACATAACACCAATTCATACTCTGTCATTGAGGTAGTCCTGCTACTTTTTTTTCCTGAAAGAAAAATACATTTTTATAAATGCAGATAAATACAAATAAATTATGCATTAAAAAGACTGATGTGTAAAACAAGCTGTGAAGATTTATCATTCTGGTGGTGCATGTTCAACTTAGTTTTTCTTATCTTTAATAGAAGAGCTATTTTGTATTCTCTAAATTGTTTCGATGACTGTTGACTTTTGGCAATTATGAGGCCGTAGCAAACAAAACAAGCCAGTGTGCATAGGAGTGTTTTCAATATATTATTCTCTTTCAGATGGCATTTGATGGCTACGTGTGGCCACAGTATATAATGGCATCCTGTGACATATGTCAACCCTACATGACAAGCAGCATGAGGAATAGATTTGAAATATAGAGGAAATAAATGCAAGAATCAATGGCTTCTGCTGGCTGCAGTGAACTGTGCAGGCCTCTGTGCTTGACAATTTAATGTTTTATGCAAAAGAAGAAACTCTTCTGGAATGTGTTAGGGAGCCTGTGCTAAAAACCGTTTACAGTGAGAGAGTGAAAGAAAGTATGGTCATGTAGAAAGCAGACCAGCGACCAGACCTTGTATGTCTGCAGGCACCTTGAGTGGCAGCTCACAACTCCATGGGCTGCTTGGACCTTAAAGACTCAAACCCAATGATTTAGGTAAAGAAACATAGTTTAGTGGAATTATGTAGGGGTTACACGATTTCCTCTTTAAGGGCATTTAAAGGTTGCAATATTGTTGCATTAGCAGTAGGAGAAAAGGAACTTTTTTCCGAACCTTGAGAATATGTGGTGAAACTTGCCTTTATTAGTTGGTTTTGTCCTGCAGCATAACTTAAGTGATTGCATCTATTGCAGACCACTTTGGTCCTAATGAGAAGCTTTGACTTTGCTTGTCTTTCCTGCTTTAAAAAAGACATCTTGGTTAGCCTGCATTTCAATTCTTTGTATGAAGATGTGGAACGTGATACTATTTTCAAGGTGGCTAATTCTGAAAAGCGAGCCCTAATTTTATAGTTGCAAATAACTGGGTACAATTTTGCTCACATGCTTTATTGCTTTGAAATGTCTGATGATATCTACAAATCAGTGAGTTAAATGCCTATAATATACTGTTGTGTTTATTGAACATCAGAGGCCAAATAGAGGGCTGTTTGTTGTTTGTTTTTCTTTAAAACGTAAGGCTGGAACACAGTAGGATGGGTTAGCTTGATTACCTTGTATCAACTGTCTTTGTCTATAAACATAAAGCTTTGAAAACTGTGAATAATCCTTAAAGTCATAAGATAGAGTGGAGAGATGATAAAAGTTCATGCGGAGTCCACCCTTCTTTCCCTTTAGTTTTTTGGCCCTTTGAGGTCTTCTCTATTACTATCAAACATAAGTGTAAAACATTCTTAAGTTGTAGTTAAATTAATCTTGAAATTTCTACAGATTAAAAACCAGGATAAAATTAAAAAACCATGAATTTGCAAGAGTTGCTGATACTATGTAAAGAAAAATACTTGTATGATATAAAGGGGTTATGAGAACTATTATTGAATCTTGTGTAAAAAAAGTCCTATTGCTTAAATGTGCAGTTTATAAAAA
Organism: Fulmarus glacialis; assembly: GCF_000690835.1. Lineage (NCBI taxonomy): Eukaryota > Metazoa > Chordata > Aves > Procellariiformes > Procellariidae > Fulmarus > Fulmarus glacialis. The sequence goes on from NW_009193288.1 coordinate 44,912, forward strand.
AAAAAAAAAATTACCTCAGCTATGATGCGGTACTTAATGTGAAGATGCCAAAATATCTGCCTATTAAAGTCAATTATTTTCCATTTTTTTACCAATGTGTTTCATGATATGAAACTGCAATAACAGATAATGATTACTGTCCCTTTAATCCCTAATACATTTTCCATGTATTGTGTCATTTATTGAACATTTTCGAAGTCTTAATCCGCTATTTTTTCAGTTTTAACACAGATACTTTGTTCTTATTTTAAGAGGCTGAACCACTTTGGAAACGAAATTAATAATTGACCACCGCTGTTCTCAGTGCAGTGAGCGTACCTCTGTTTAGGGTCAGAATGGACTCATTTCACTTACGTCAAGTTTGAAATATCTAGGGTTTGCCTCAGGAATGATTCTCAAAATCAGAACGTGTTGTCTCAGAGGAAGGAGAGAAGATGCAGCCCCCAGAAGAGCTCAGAGCTCCGGTGTTGCAGCACTCAGCTGAGGTGTGGGAGACCCTCACTCCAATTCCTGCTCCCATTCAAAAAACCTTCACTGTGTTGGTCTTTCTGCTCAGCTGGACACCCAACCCATAGTAACAAGGGGAATCACTCTAACAAAAGTGACTGTCCAACATTTAGAGCTTGAAATTAACTATTGACTTAATTAGGGAAGGAAGAGATATTTATTTCCCATTGGAAAGGGAGTGAACATTGAGTTTGCCAGTGTGCTGACGATATCGCCCGGTCTCTTCCCATCGCCTATCCGCATCTGCTCTCCGTGCCAGCCTGCTCCCCTGGCGTGCTCAGCTAATTCCCACCCCGCCGTGTCGTGGGGGTGACGGACCTTCCCACCCCCTGGCAGGCGGTGATGCTCAGAGGTCGCTGTGCCTATAGCCGTCTTGTAAAACTGTGATGAAAACCGCTCACGTGGCTCAGGTGCTCTAACAGCGCTGCCCTGACAACGTGATTTAAAACCTTCCCTATTGGTGTGCCTGCTGAGCAGGGCTGTAAACGATGGTACAATTATTCCAAGTGCCATGAATCCAAAAGGATTTGAATCGCTCCAGAGTGCAATTGTTTAAAAGCAGATCAGACGCAGCTGACCCCAATTCTTTACTTCCTAATTTTACGTACCATAAATTTAGCTCTTCTGCAAAAGTGAAAACTTGCAGTGACGTTGAATATGTAGCGTAACATCGAGTAAGGATCCTGATCCGCTTTGTTAATGTCACGCTGGGCTTGCCGTTAAAGAAATGAAATTCGGAAGATGAAACACAAGTTATGGCCACCACTGCTCAGCTGCTTAAGCACACTTTTCTTCAAAGCAAACTGCGTATCTTGTTCAAATAAACACAAGGCGGTCCTGAATGCAGTGTCACGGCTGCTGTATCAACTTAACAGTCTGTGCTGAACGCACAGCATTCAGCAATAAACCGTGTGGTCAACACCAGTGTTTTCCTACTGGTTTCCTTCTGGACAGTTGTAAGCACTGCCGATTTTGTTTCCTTTGGGTAACTTCAACGCTTGTCAAATGTGCCGGACTGATGGCCTGGGAAGAATTATATCTCCGTGCACCTGCAGAGCGCGTAGTGAGTAGACGGCAGTAGGATGGAGCTCTTGTGCTGGTGGCCACTTGTACCACCAGCAGGACTTGTCCCTGGTCCCTCCACATCCTCCTACTCTGTGCAATACTCTGGCTTCTCATGACCCTCAAGTTTGTCTTCAAGTGGGGGTGTAGGCACCTGACTGCTAAGGAACGGGATGGGCACCACCAGCTCATGTGAGTTGGCATTACATGCTAAAATGTTGCAGTGAGCATTTTTTCTCTTTTACTTGAGATATATTCATATTCAGGTAATCATCTGGTAATATGGATATAATTCGAAAATCAGGGCATGCAAAATATGAGGGAGAATGAAGAATTTGTTTTTTATGCATGAACATTTTTGCTCAGAAAGTTTTTAGTCATTTGCTCAGGAATTAGGCCTGCCTTGCATGCAAACGAGTCCCATTCTTGCTAGAGAAGAAAAAAAGCTGTCTTTGCTTGAAGGATTTTGTAATGAAAATAGTCCCATTTTAAGCAAAAGGTGAGAGCCTTATGTTAGAGTGGCTTTTTGTTTTGCTACTAATGTTTCATATATTTCTAAATAGTAAAGAGCATCGGTACCTGACCAGTAACTAACCTATCTAGGTGAATGCGAATTAAGCAGTTGAAAGATTTGATTCAAAGACTGCCAGTGACAGGAGTGGGATTTTTTTTTTTTTTTTTCTGATGGAATCATATTTTATTTAGATTTTGAATTTTTTTACTTCTAAATGAAGTAATAAAACCTTAAATGTTTCCTTCTGCATCCCAGTTTCTCCTGTGCTGCTGTTCTGACTGATGTAGCCAAGACTAAGCTTCACACTCTGAATAATGCATTAATTTCTCTGCAAGACGTGGCAGTCTGGAGACTAATTTTTGTAAGTATTGTGCTTCTAGTTACTTTCAACGGAAACATTTTGTTCTAGCTGAATGTCAGATGGCAGCCTCAGATGTTCATGTGCAATGCACAATTTAGCCAGTGGAAAGGGTGCACATACTTAAAAGCAGACCGGAGCGGAGATTGTCCTAACCAGAACATATGGTTTCTCTTTGCTATTGCTTGGATATGTTGCTGGTTCAGCATCATCGTACGTCATTCAGACTGGTAAAATGCTCTGTGAGCAGTGAAATGTAGGGAAGTGCTGCACTGATAACAAAATCTATTCTTCCCTGTTTGTTCATTTTAAATTCAATGAAAATGTTACTTAAATGGAGCTAAAAGGCACAAGCAAAGGGCATGAACTTAAAATGTATATTTGAAAAGGATTCCTTCAGCTTGTATGATGCTTTTCTCCAGTTTTGATAACTTTTGATAGTGACACACCTCCCTAGAATGAGATATTGGCCTTGCTTTATGGAAAGGTAAATTGAAGTCCCTGAAGGTCTTGGGACGTGTGAAAGTCCCCTGGAAAGCCTCTCACAGAGGAGTCCCAGGCTCCTGAGCCAGAATAAATTCCAGTTTAAGTCTTTATTAGAAAAATGTAGGGTTTCTAAGTATTTTGTCTCTTGGGTGAAATATATATTTGACAAATCCTCAAAAACTGAAAATGAGAGGTACTGGGCAAATTAACAAATGATACTGCTGGCTATAATTTTAGCAATGTCACTGTTTTGACAGGTTCATTTTCTTTCACCCACTATGATTGATAAGTGTATCTGTCTGGGATTAGAGAAATCCAGAAGGGGAGTGCTTGAAGGTCAAATTGCTCTTAGGAGGAGTTTTATTTTCCTGCCAGTTTTGCTTGGTAGGGTCAAGGCTTTTTTCCTTGCTTCTATAAAATGTAGAAAGCAATTAAGATTGATTCGTGCCATGAGCTACTTGATTCCTTTTGGTTTTGGTTGCCTGTAACCATTCTAACAGGAAAAAAACCCAAACCAACATCCCCCTGCCCAACCCTGTCTCTCAGTCTGTATTGCTGAAAAAAATTTTCCAACACACTGGGCAACTCTTTACTGCTCCAGAAGAGATGATGTTTTATGTCTCTTAATCGTTAACTTGAAAAGTACATTAGAGGTATGTAATGCTATCCAAGCAAATTATTGAAAACTGCATAAGCAGAGTGGATATGTGAGAAAGCTACTAAAATATTGCTTAAATAGGACAAAGTACTTATGTTACCAGCATTTGGGTCTGGGGAAAGCCATTCATTATTTCACTGACAGAGCAAGATCCCAGGAAGATGTAGCTATCTCCGCTGTTGGCACGACAGCTACTTGTTTGCACGTGTAAGCGTGTGCAAAATAAACGATTACAAGCAAAAGACCAAGTCAAAACTCTGAAAAAGTCAACTAACGCTGTGTTTCTCCTCCTCTGTCCAATGTGGGACATCATTTTATGCAGAGGGCCAGTAGAAGGCACTTTGATGTTTGGGATGGACGATCAGAGCCAGTAGCCCTGGCGGGATGATGTGAAATGGTCCATGACCGCTGCCATGGAAGCCAAAAGGGAAGGTTGCTAAGAGGTGGCCAGTGATTTCCTCATGAGAGGATCAGTAAGAAGATCCAGATCTGTTTTCTTGTTTCAGACGGAAATGGAGATTTTGTTTTCAGGAATGTCTGACTTGGATTTGGGGAGAGCTGGGCACATCTGACATTCTGCCTTTTTATTTTTGGGTAATTGCCGCCTTCTTCTTACTCCTGATTTGTCTCCACCTATTTTCCTCCCCGTTTACTATTGTTCCTTTCCCTCTCTTTTATTAAAAAAAAAAAAAAAATCATCCAGTTCTTTCTATCCAGTCCTTCCTTCTTCCTTCCCCAATTCTTTGTACCTTACTTTGGTTTCTGCCTAAAACACCTGTGTAGTGGCAGATGCTTATTTCTACAGCCTGATATTTTGAGGGCTGTAACCAGAGGTTGCTTTCCCTAGATTAATACTGCCTGAGCTCTGAGCAGCTTTCAGGACAGGCAAGACCAGGAGGAGGCTGCTGCTGGCTGGACTGCTAAATGAGCTAGGATTATAAAGCTGTATTTAGTGGATGCAATCAGTGCAAAATGGCAAATAGCAAGAAAGCCTTCAATTACGAAATGTTAAGCAGAATGATCCCTGAGCAGTGCAATCTTTGTATTAATGGGGAAGAGAAATTGTAAATACATGAGGCCACACCAAGACAGGTATCAAGCCACCCCAGCGTTCATTGTACTATGCCTAATGGTGTCTGAAAAATTTAGCACAAAGCATCACTTTATCAGTTTACTTTGTGAAGCTATTTTTTTCAGTCTAATTTTTCATGAAATGAGAGCGTGCTAGCTGAGCTCGTTAAAAGTTGTGGTGGACTGCTTGAAAGGGGTTTGAAGATTTTAATTCGGTCCAGTTCAGCTGTAGGCACAGTGGAGTCCACAGAGAAAGCCCCAAACTGATGCGTCTGAGACTCCCCGCCATCCTGCGAGGAGCTGAGTAATCCTGGAATGGATGGGGACCTTTTCTCCTTCTCCAGGGTGATCAGGAACGCAGCAGCCCTGCCCTAGCAATCTGCCTTATCCCTGGGGTGGGTTGTGTTTTGAACAGACGAGGGCTTTGATTCAACTAGGAAAGGACCAGGAGTTTCATGTTTGATGAAGAGTTATGTTGGCCTTACAAGTCTCCCCTGAACCAAGTCAAACTCCTGTTAATATAGAGGGCTGCTCATGGGCTCCTAAAATCAAGCCGCTTGGTGAGGACCATGCAACCCTCTGAAACAGTTCAGTGGCTTAGCATATATGGAAGCAGGAGATTTGGTTCAGTTATTTTCCCTAATTTATGTGCTCTAGTATCAGGTTAGGCTGTAGGCTCTTGTGTACAAACTTTTCTACTTTGTTTGAAAGAACAAAATATTCTTTGCTGAGGTTGAAGCTTTGAGAAAGACCCTGTTGCTGGGTGGCTCTAGGAACATTTAGATCCCAGTCCATGATTCACTTGTCTCTCGGTGTAAAATGTTATTCCCTTAACATAAAATAGGGGAAGTTTGGGAAGGTAGAGATAAAAAGCCTGCCCCAACCACTGAGGTGTGATTCACATCCAAGGAAGATTGGAGATTAATGAAACAACTGCAGCGGAATGGTTCAAAAGCGTCCCTGTGACTCAGGCACAAGATTCAGGGCATTTGGAGTCTTTTGAAGGGTGATAATCAGTAAATTCCCTTTAGGCAGAGGAGAGACTCAAATCCAGGTCTACCACTGTAACTGCTGGGCTAACTCAGAATGTCTTCAGGCCTTTCTCTTTTCGGAAAGAGAGCTGGCTTTTCTTTCTTTTTGAAACCTCACAACAGGGGGTGGAACCGGAGCATCCATGCCAAAATACGACTCCTCAGTCCTAGGCAGGGATAGGATCTGACTGCAGCTTTTCCCACGGATGTTTTTCAGAGCCCCCTACTCCATACGTTGGCTTTTATGAGCACCAAAGTTTGCTCTTGGACTTCATGGTCTAAGATGGGTGTTGTGAAGTCTGTCAGTGGGGTGAGACCCATGTGTACTTTATGGACCTATGCATAAAATAAACCTTTGTTTCTTTAAAGAAAGCATGTTGTGCAAAACCCTTTTGAAAACCTGGTCATTAAGATTCGCAACAGGATCTAGGGAGTGCTGGGCACTTCTGAAAACCAGCCCAAAGTTTCTGATAAATTTTTAATTAAGGGACATGAAAGAGAAAGTACAAACTCCTCGATGGTTGGTCTGTTGTAGATTTGAATACCTTAATTATAGGAGCTCGGATTTGTTTGTTTTAGTATTCTGCACTACTTCTGCGCTTCAGGAGGTGCCTGATCTTCTCTCTGGAGCCGTGTTAGGGCCACGCTTTTCTACTCTCAGCTGACTTAAAACCCTTCTCCTGGAAATAGCAGTTCTAGTCTAGGTGCCAGCGCCAAAAGGCCTTTTTCAATTATCTTGCCTTTCAGTGTGGGAAGACCGAGGATGTGGTAAAAGCTTTTGTTTGCACGAATTGAGCAGTACATGCAACCGCTTCTTTTGCCAGCAGCGAGAGCAAGAAGTCAATCTTGAAAAGTTTTCCTCTCTTTCTTTCTTCAAAACGACCGATATTTCGAAGGTGCAGCTCTGTAGTGGGAACTCGCATCTGGAGGCTGTTTGCACGGTACCGTGCGATGCTGCTGAGAGCGGTGTAGGATGTTTGCTTGATGTTAGTGCTTGGAGCTACCCCGTGTTTCCAGTTGGCTCACTGATCCCCGCTGGTCATGGGCTGATGCTATTATAGCTCGGTGAGATACCACGGTGTAATTTGAAAAGGATGAAAAGTGTTAAGAGCACAATGGGATGCACACTCTGAAAAGCTGGATGGGAAAGCTGAGACTTTGAAGTGCAAAGAGGGTGAAATCTTCCCTGTGTAGGGATCTTGAACAAGTTGCATGTACCATGTAAATTCCTGTTAAACCATCAAAGTAAGGCTTAAATTGAGCTTAAGTGAATGGGTCTCATGCAAGTGTTCTGCCTGCGGGTAAACTTCACCCTCTCTGCTTATTTCTGGAAAATAAGCTGTTTAGAGGAAACTGGAAAACACGATGCTAAGCCAGCCTATAAACAGGTATCTCTTACCCAGGTGTACAAATCGGGACCCAAATCCATCCTTTAGCCCCTCGACAGGGATGTTATCGTCTCGGAGAGGGCTGGGCCAGTGGCTGAGCCACTCTGCTGACAGTTTTCTCTTCCAATGGTGGAAGATCTGAGGAGATGGTGTGGGAGGATAAAAGGGAGGGAGGAGACGCAGTGGGGGGAAGGAGGGGATGCAGAACAGCAAGGCTGGGAGTGGGTGGAAAGGAGCAGTACCGGGCTCTGGTGTGGATCCCACCTGAGAGGGCACTGATTACCCTGAGGAAACTGGGTGACTCCAGAGGTTGGGGATGGTCTAGGAGGGGTATCTGGGGACGTTGGTCTCTATGAATTTTAGTGTGTTGTACAGTGAGGTTAAGGCTGCAGCAGGAGGGGGGCGATATCCTGAAATTATGGCGCATAGCTGCTTCTCAGATGTACCACCTGCTCCTCAAAGCCCACTGCTTACTTGTTACAGAAGAGAGGGGGGGGAAACACCCTTACCCCCCAACAAATCTCATAGAATAAGACAGGCACAAAGCTGCAATGAAGGATCACTGTTGACTCATACCGTTTTTAAAAAGTCAATTTTTGGCTGCAGCAATAAAACCTTTGGAAATGGGGTTTTCTCCCTTTCTAGAGCAAAAAAGTGTTTTTTTTTTTTTTTTTTTTTTTTAAAAAAGCATATATTTATTTATTAAAAGTACCAAAACCCTTATTTTGACCTCAGAACAAGCTTGCTGGTTTCCCACTGTGCAGGAAGATGCAGCCTCCCCCTCCCACCGCTGGCGGCGTTTCTGGGGGCTGCTGCAAGAGCTGCGCACCCTCGGCTGGGGGCTGCTGCATGTAGCAGCTGCAGGCTCTGCAGCGCAGGGGAGGCTGTGCAGTGCAAGGCACCGGCAGCTGGTGTCATCCCATTACCACGGGATAGCGGCGGTGCACTACGTGTTTCTATTCAAGCAGTTAATACATTATTCTGTAATTTTTGTCTTGGAAGTAATGAAGCCTGACAACTTTGGCTTGTGCATGATAACAATCCCACACTGGTACCTTTTGAATCCTTCATTGCCAAATTCATAAAGGAAGAATGACTTTTCCGAAACGACAGTAAACATGCTTCATTTTGTAAGACATTGTGGTTAACAGCCTGAAACAGCAAAGTGTTTTTTGAGCTATAGCTAAACTAATTTGAGCTGTATTAAAAGTGCTGATCTGGAAGCTGAGCCACTTTTTGTAACGGAGCAGGAAAACATATATGGCCTAAGTCTCATAGTTTTTATCGGGGGTGTGTGTGGGATGTTTGCAGTGTTTTCTGTGCAGCCGGATCCTGCAAAGCGTGGGAATGAGAGTGCAGTGGTCCTGCGCTGTGCTGCCAAACCCGCGTGCAGATCAGCTGCGGGCGCAGGCAGAGGACTAGAACTGAGAGCGAGCAGGAATTCGTGCTAGTAACGTGGTTTACACCTTTTAATGGAGTGCTTCATCATAAAGAAACCTTTGAAAGACACTGTTTAAAAGAAATCTGCATAGAATTAACTGAAGCCTGTGAACATCCAGCTGCTCTGGAGAGCACCAGTGCAGTGACTTCAGTGCAATGGGCTTGGGGGGTGGACTTGGAACAATAAAAAGCCATTTGAATTCTTGCTTACTGTAGGATAAGTACAGCTTAATTTGAAGTTGAATGAGTTACTCTGGGATTACCTTGGTGTAAATTTGTCCCCCTAAGACTATTGCCTATTGCTTTGCATTTATTTTATTTGAGGATATTTTATGCTTATAGTTTGTAAGTGTAAATAAGAAGGCAAGGGGCAGAACGGTGGTGGAACAGACCCCAGTGATGGCCATACCTAGGCTGGAGAGGTTGGGTCCTTGTTTTAATTTAAGTGAATTGATTGCTTGTTAACCCGAGTTAGCTAATGTGTGTAAGTGCTTGTCTAGCTAATCTACAGACACTTGTTCCAGGACATAACGCAGAGCTGAACTGGATTACAGGGAGGCTAAACCAAACGTTAGCTTGTGTTAGCAGTCCCTTAATTTCTGCCCACAGGGAGCAAAGCCCTACCTGTGCCAGTGACTTCTGAACTGCTGCTGATTTTTGACTTTGCAATACTTAAAGTTTTTTTAGGAAGTGAATTAGCTAATAACAAACAGTAAGTAATCTAAAAACATATGATAGAAGTCTCTAGTGATTTATTGAAAATATCATAATCAAACTAGGCTTGATTATGCCTCATAAGCACGCAGCTGCTTTGGGGGCTTCCCAGAGAGCTGGGGAAGCGTGCATCCAACTGTGCTTCCTGAATCACAGTTTTACTGAAAACATTGCAAAGAAAAAAAATAAATAAGCAAGCAGGAGGGGAAAAGCAGGGAAAAAGGAAAGGAGGAGAAGGGAGGGGCATATACCAAGCTTTTATGCCAAAAGGTGAACTACCCTTTGGTTGAGGTAGCACGAGCCACTTTGACTAGAAGGTCTTGAGGTCTTCAGCCCCTTACGGGTCTGAGCATGACCCCCATGATCGCCTGCTCAAGGGGCTGGGGGCTGAGAGGGGTGGCCGGTCCCTGCCTCTGCTCTGCCTGTCCTCCGTGTGGTCTCTGGAGAGCTGCGGGAGGCAGCGCCGGCGTTCCTGTGTGCAGTGATTGACTGCAAACCTGCCGACCTTTGCTTCGGCCATGGAAATGAGAAGGAGGAATAAATAGAGAAGCACGTGGTTTTTACATTCGTGTCCCTGGGAAAGCTGTGAGCATGGTTACGCTTGTAGTATACTGCTTGCAGGTTGGGCTCTTACCGTGCAAGCAAGGATAGATTTTCATGGCAGATTAATGCCAGTCCAAAAATGACTAGCTCGCCCCGCCGCACACCCAGATGAAGGGCGCGTACACTAGGTTGTGGGGCAGGGTGGCCGTGCAGCTGGATGGCCCCTGCGCCTTATCTCCATCACAGCTGGCTCGTACAACTTGCAAATCCCAGCCTGACCTCACGTGATACTTTGGCGCATTTACCAAATCCTGCAGCGTTGCATCAGTTGTGATGATGGTTAGGAGTTAAAGTACCGTGCGCGGAGAAGGTCTCCCTGTCGACAGCTCCGGTGGAAAGGCTTGTGCTGCCAAAGCCTCTGCTCTGCAAATTGACAACATAACTGCTAAAGTTTTCTATCTGGCACTTCTCGTGAATTCATTTTGCTTTGAAGGGCATGAGAAAGCAACAAAAGGTCAGGGGAGACAATGACATTTTTAAACTGAAAATGTAATTGCAATTTTCCTCTGAGGCTTGTAAATATGCTCTCAACTATAAATAGGCCGTGTCTATCACTTTTAAAAGAATCTTAATTCGTTTATCAGTGATCACAGAAAATACAGCTTCATAACTTTCTGACATTCTCAATGCTGTCTCGTTGAGGTGTAGTGCATGTAACTTGTCAGGAACACATCTCAGCTGCCAAATGGGAGAGGGAGAAGGGAAAGTTGGTTGAAAACATAAGTTTATTTTGCCCTGCAATTTAGTAACCACTAATAAGCAGTTTAGTATGCATAGGTGTTTTGCATATCCTCAGAAAAGATATTCCCTCTGCAAATGCAGCATGAATTTTTTCTTTGGGTCTATTGACACAGCAGCTATAAAGGTTGTTGGTGTTCAAAAGATGCACTGGGGCCAGCTGAGAAGGGATGGATGCCAGGCAGACCAGTTAGTGCTGGTTATGGAAAAGTAACTTCATGGGTGAGGAAAAGCAGAAGGTGCTTTTAAGAATATCCTGGGGAATGCCTATGAGCTGAGGACTTTGGATTGGAGTTCAGACTGGGTGGTGCTTTCTCAGCCCCTTGCTCTCGGCTCCTGGGGTCTGTTTTCTCAAGGCTTTGTTGTGGCTCCCAGGTTGCACACAGCATGGGGAACGTGGCACGTTGCTGGTACTATTCACAAGGGACCACGGAAAGATACTGTGCCTTGAGATAAGCTGGGGTCCATGAGAAATCTTTGGTTGTGCTTAATATCTTTCAATGCTGTCATCTTTGTGTTGCAATGCTGTGCAAGACAGAGATGCCATGGAAACTATTAAGGGGGAAAAAAAATACACTGTTTTGAATTTCTGCCCTTTTGTTGTTAAATCTCCATCTAATATCTTTAAGCATCTTCTTTAAAAACCTGCACTTGTATTCAAAAAATTGCTAATTATTTTGTGTGTGAATTTTTCTTTCTGTTTTGCATTAAATACAAAAGCAATTGAGAATGTGACAAGCTAGATGTGAAGTATTTGTAAAAATATAAAATGGTATGTTATAAAGAGTGCAGCAAAAAAATACTTGATTAATAACAGCTATAACCATAAAACCATCAATAGGTTAACAGTCTCTTAGTCTTATGATTAATAGTTCGCTCAAAATCTTAACGGAAAGACTGCAATATTAATCTTAAGAAAAGATCTCGTGCTATAGATGAGTTGTTGAAAAACAACGGGCAAAATAGCTTTGAAAATGTTTATGTGTTAGAAGCTGGGGTAAATTGGAAATCTTCAGCAGAAACATGTAGGTATTTTGGCATTTAGGTATGGAGCCACAAGACAACTTGCATTCCAGAATGCAGAGTGAGTATAAAGCGATACAGTCTGAGAGAACAGAGACGTTTTATAGCTCCTTAGATACAAGGTGCGAGAAATCCAGCGTAAGATGTGCCCATCGGAGCCTGTCTTGTGCTTGGCTCTTGGGTGCTGTTCTATATTCACACACTATCTCTTCTTTACCAAGGGTCTGGTTCCACTCCTATTAAAAGGAAGCTGGATGAGTCATAACATCCTTAATTCCTTAATGCAAGAATATTATTCTTGTCCCACGTGCTCCCAATCGATTTTGTGGATCCGCCAGGAGCTGCGGATGGACGCTCGGTACGTCGGCTGCACTAACAGCCTGTCTCTGGCTACTCTGCCTGGGAGGTGGGTCTGTAATGATCTCGGAAGAGGCTAACAAAACTTCTCTATTGCTTTATTCCATAGTCTCTGCATTCATATATGTCATGGTGTCCTCATCTATGCTAAAAGTAACATCCTGAAATTTAATTGCTGCTTGTAAAGGACATTTAAGGTCCCCCAGGTGAGACGTGCATTCAAGGTGATAAGTGTTTCTACCTGTGCCTATGCCATGGAGGGACTCTGTCCTGAAGCTTGAAATCCTTTTGTTCTCAAAGCTAGATATTGGCATCTTAAAGGGAGCAGGAGTTAGAGGTTTTCCCCTTTTTGGGCACAGTTCCTTTGATTTTTAGCAAGATTCTTTAAGCTGATTCGTTCCTGCTCATATTTTAGAAGGCAGGTAATGCAAAACTTAAGACCGTAACAAGAAGTGCTGTTCCAAAGTAGTTTAAAAATCCTCTTGAGAAAAACATTTCCCAGTTCCAGATGGCTCCTGCATTTATTGTCATTACAGTGTCATTCGCTACAGAAGAATGAGTTTCCTCTTGTGGAATAAGCCCCCACAACCTGACACCAGGACAGATGCCCAGAGTTCTGCATCCAGAACGGCTGTTGTACATTTATATGCTGGACAAAAAGCTCTATGGTCTCCTCTGGAGCCTGTGGACAAGAAATGATAGACATGTCCGCTGAGACCTTGTGTTGCCCGAGTAACCTGTGGTGACAGCATGCAAATGCATATGTGTGACTATGTCATTCAGAAATATCTTAAGACAGGTAATATCTGTTAAAAACAAGAAACCAAGTCACAGCTATCCTCTTGTCAGAAACCTCATGTGAAAATAAAAATAATAATACACAAAGTTCCCTGAAGGAAGCGATAGTTCAGTATTTAAAGTCTAATCTTTAATGCCTTAGTTAGAGCGTTGCCTTTCGTAAGGGGAGGGAAAACAAACAGCGCGCAGCCTGTCAAGGCACACGCCGCCTCTGAGCCCGGTGCAATTTAAAATGTCAAGTTATAAACCGCAGGAAAGAGAATTGGACATAATGAAACGTAAGGAGACGGCGCTCGTGACAGCGAGCGGTGCAGTTCTCCGCTTTCCCTCCCGGCCGTGCCTGTCAGCGCCCCGGGTCCGCGTCTCGCCGTGCCAGGCGCCAGTGGAGCTGCTGCTTCGCCCGCGCAGCCCCTGCATCCGCGGGGCAGGAGCCTCAGCCCGCTGCGC
>NW_009193288.1:58151-68411 GCF_000690835.1 Fulmarus glacialis
AGTGGGTTTTTATCGACCCATTATTCAAAATAAAGCTGCTCTTACCCTTTCAAAGACAACCTCTGAACTTGAGGGAGGAAACACGCGTGGGCTCGTTGCAGTCTGGTGGTTGGAGGGTGGAGGACCGGCCTTGCAAGACCTTGTCGCATGAGTAGCTCTACCCGCGGTGAGCAGTGGTGCCCAGCGAGGAATGCTTCTCTGGCCGAGCCTTGCTCTCAGCGTGGGGCACAGCAGGCACAGCTGTGTTGTCCCCTGAGATAGGATGCTGCCTTTTTTTTTTTTCCTGGTTTTGTTCTCTTCCACATGCACTGAAAGAGTGGGCTAGGTGGTAATTTTGATCGTTGAATGTGTTTTTGTTTTAGAGTAAGTTTTAAAAAAAAAAAGTAAAATTTCTGAATTCATTTTATTTTATAATTATGTCACCTTCTTTTATATGTTGTTGCTTCTATGAGGTTGTTCATCCGTTTCACTTCTCAAGGCTTTGCCACATCTTCATTTATAGACTATAATTCAGTTCAGCACTGTAATGTCGCTTATGATAATCCATTTAATAACCCTGCAAGAAACATTTCAAAGGTTGAACATTTGTTCCAGTGAGTACAATGTACAGGTTCTAGTCTGAAGGTATTTTAAGTTATGAAATGACAGTAGAGAATCCAGTATTCTCACAGTTGATATATTTGGTGTAAAGCTGCACCTCCTTATTTTATTGAATCTCCTCAACATGAAAAAAGGAGACAGTCCGTGCACTTGTGCTATCACTTTTAGCTAATAAACATTTCCTCCACCTAAATTTTGTTATGTTCTGTCTCTGGTCATGGAAGATGCTGATGAGTGTGAGGGTGTGCTTTAAATATTTTAATTTTCCAAATTCTCCATACCTGGCATCTGGTATGTAGGTGGGCAAGGAGCACTTCTCTCTCCATGTACTTTTGATTTTCTTGAGCACTTCTGATCTGGTTTCTCTCCCGTGCAGGTAGCCCGCTGCGGTGATGAACACAGAATGTTTTCATGGAAATTTAGCATGATATTAAAAACTGTCTTGTGGCTTTGCAGAAAGCCGCAAAACGTTGTGAAGCCCTATGGAGGTCTAAGAAGACTTTTTGGTCTCATTGATGATGACTTGGCTTAGAGTCAAATGGATGCAGAATTTCAGACTTAAATTGAAGGTGCTGCCACACTGGGTGTTTCAGCGAGTAGCTCTGGTGCCCTGAAGTGCTGTTGAAAGTGGAACTGAAGAGTTGAGTGTGTACAGAGAAGGTGAAGGGGGACAGCCTAGGAAGGACAGCAAGTGTGTGGAGCAAATAAGCAGGAACTACTGCAGAGTGAGACACTCATCTGCACAAAAGGGTTATGTTGTTTTTTAAAAAGTTAACTTTAAAGTATGCAAACTATACTATATTCTTTGAGAATACTATGTGTATAAGTTGATTCATATACCTGTGCCTTGCGTATCATTTCAGCTTTTGGAGTCCAAGGGCTAAGGTGCTGCGCCTGCGAGATGAATTTCAAAACTTAAATGCATTCTAGGGTGAGCTGGACAAGGATGTGTCTCCGTTTCTTGTGTTTATGGCAGTCAGTGTTGGGCATTTTAGCTAATAACTCATCCAGAGCACATTGATATCTTAGCTCAGTCGGTGCTGTGCAGAATGTCAGCATTAAGTAGTGCCCACTACAATTTTTTAATAACTTGAACTCCATTTTTATCCCTGCGCTGTTGATAAACTCCCCTAACTCAATCTATCAGAGTTTATGAACTCATATTTCATCTCTTGACTTCTTGTTGAAGTTCTTTTCTCATAGAGTCTGTTTTGGATATGTATGGGATCCTAGGAGTGGCACAACTCACGCTGCGGGAAGGAGTGGAGACACCTGACAAGTCCTAACCCTTCACTGCTGTAATGCAGGATTTGAAACTGTGGTGTTTTTTTTTTTTTTAATGGATTATTATTACTGCCTGCATCCTCTGGACAAAAAGTTCAAGCTGTGAATATTGTCAGAGTTTACCAGACTATTCTGGAAATTTTCGGATGCTTTGGGTAATCTTTTTTTTCACATTTCTCCTTGGACTTTGGTCTCACTACAGTCCAGCCCTACCAGCACAGGCACTATTTACAAAATGTTAGTATAAGAATGTTGTGCTGTTAAGATCTTCTCCAGGATGCCCTTCCATACACGCACCAGAAGCTGGGCAAATATCTACAAGCTGGTGGGATGGGGCGGTTCAGAGGCACTTGTATCTGAATCCATTGAACGACCTTCCTGAAACTGAGAGTTCAAAGACCTCATCATCTAAGGCAGGGAAATGGTGGTGAGGGAAAATTGGTACGGGTTGGCTGAATAGGACCGGAGATTGTCTTAACAAACCAGGAAAGTAGCTGTTGATAATTTGTAGCGTGGCAAAAAAGGGTTTTAGCAGAGGGAGTAGAAAATGAAGAGTAAAGTAAATTCTCCCCGAGTGGAGAAATAAGAAAAATGCTCAATTGTTTTAAACTGTTGTAATTCCTGTGTGTCTCTATTATCCATGAACCCAGCCTACTAGGACACAACGTGCAGTTTGTCTCCACCCTTTCTTAAAAAAACCCCAGCACCCAGATGCTTCTCTGGAAATGATCACCTGTTTATTTTTAATGACAAAATTATTAGTAAGTAAATTTATGTCAACAGAAATATGCTGTAGCTATACTCCATGTTAACATCGACTAAAGTTTCAACGGGTCTTATTTTGCTGAATCCCATTGGATTAGTGAGTATTCTTTATTGCTTTGAGGGGGGGGTTTACATTTTGCGTTTTGTCCGCTAGCTAATTAATACTTAATGCAAATTTTGTGGAATTATATATTTCGTAGTTAGATTTAATTAAGCAGAACAGTAAAAGAAGCATTTCATTGTGGAGGCATTTTGACGAACCACGTGTCAAGTCGTTACTTTAATGTAGGAGGATTCATTTCTTCAAGAGCCTTTCCTTAGAGGAAAAACCCAAACAAATACTGTAAACTTGCAGTCTTCCGAATACTGGCCAGGCAGCATCTAGGCTGCTTTACATGCCTCCCAGTGCTAATTAGGAAACCAGATTTTTGTTTATATAAACACAATAATAGCTTTGTGTAAGCAGGTTCTCAATGTGTGAAATACCTTTCTAGCTGAAACAGCTGTTAACTTCCGGATCCCTTTTTTTGTACTTTTTTTTTCTTTAAAGAGAGTTTGCAAAAACAAGGTTATAAACATATGGCCAAAGTTTTAAGTGCTTTTAAAGCGCAATTTTGTAGCTAATGTCTTCGTGCCAGTGAAGATAAGGACTGTTATTCCGATGGATGCACCTCTAGAAGAGGTCATAAGCTTCTGAGAGTGCCTGTTAGCAATGCGCATCTCTGTCTCTTCCAAATGGGAGCGTTGGAGCTGTTTTCAAGGAAAGGAAAAAGGAGACTCAGTGCAAAAGGAATCCAGGGGCTCTGTGCGAAGTGGAAGTTCAGCAATGGAAGAAATGTCAATTAACCAACTTCTCAGAGGCTAGGAGAGTTTGCTTTCCCATGCAAGTGCCTGCACTTAAATCATGGCTGATATAGTGTAGCTGCATGCATAAAGGTAAAATTTACTCTCCTGTTAATAGATGTTGAACTTTTGAATCCGCGTTCTGTGATTATGCACCAATAAATAATATGAAAAACTTTTATTTATGTTAGAATACAAGCTAGATTTTGTAGACTTTGGCAAAGCGTGACTTAGACCAATAATTGATTGGCTTTTAATTGACTGGAGGTTTTAGTGTCAGGCATAGATTAGGTTTGAAAATTTTTGGTGGAACGGTCTTTTGGAAAATGCTCACTTGTCAAAACCAAAAGGAACAGTGTGATTTGATTAATCTTTCCACTTTTTGGGACTTACATCTGAAATCTCCTTGCTTTCACCCTAGACTCGTATGGCTCTCCTGCTCTATGCAGAGCTCCTGTCAGCGGGTGAGGTTTCCAGGCAAATCTGAGTTTCTGAAATCCACAACTTGGTGGCAGACCTAACTCTCCATGAGGGGGTTGGGTTGACGTAATCTTTTTTTTTTTTAATTTTATTTTTTCATTTTCCAGGGCTGCCTATTGCTAAATAGCATATAAAAGAGAACAAATTTCTGCCCTGTTTTGTTCAGCTGCTGTTTTATGACAAATGCTGTGAGAAAAAGGCAGAATCATGCAATGGGATTATTTATAGAGAACAATTCTTCTCAAAAAAAAAAAAAAAGGCAAAAATGCAACTTAAAGCACTTTACAATTTAGCTTAATTAAATCCATCTTGGAAATTTCTAAACCATAAGACTGCAAGAGGTGTTAATTAGCTAACAAACTTAAAAGAAAAAGAAGAAGGAAACCAAAGTAAGTGAAAAAATAGAATAAACTTTAGTAAATAGGACCTGTTCAATGCTTTATTGTTCCCGGAGCCCTGTGGGGTGCCGAGGGACGGGGCCCAGAGGTGGCCTGGTCCCCGGGCTCCCTGGTGCAAGAACAGCCTGCTGTCTGCAAAATGTGTCTGCAGCCTCTGCAAGAATGTCGCAGTACTTCTGATGCATAACGTTAAAAACAAAAACCAGTCTAAAGACCTGAATATTTTCAATCTAGTCTTGGAATGACAAAATTATAAACACTTTTGTAGGTTTTTTTTTTTTAATTTTGTGCAGGGTTGGGATGTGAGTTGCCAACTATTCTTGTCAGAGGATCTCTGAATCCTGGCTGATTTGGTGATGCTGGTTTGTACCTCCTGAGCATGGGCATGCCCCTGTCCCAGAAGTGCAGCTACTGAAGGTAGGTTTCAACATTTCCTACCCGATGGTTTTAAATTCTCAGAGTGATTACACTGCAAAAACAGAGTTACAAGAACTGGACAGCCGAGGAAGGAGCCCAGGCTGGAGGTGAGGTTACACACTGGGTTTAAAACACTGAGAAAAACGGAGACTCCCCGAAAGCAGAAATAACTCCAGCTGGCAGCATTCTTCACACAGCTTCTGCCAGGGCTGCCTCTAAGATACTGCAAAATGGGAAGGTCCCTTCAGGATAGAAAGACTGTGGACAGACTCATCTTTAGCCCATGTGTAATTAGATGCCTTCCAGATGTGGTCTTGGAATCCAGGAGTTAGTACTAGGACGGCCGATATCCACACCTCCAGCAACAAATAATCCAGCAAAAAGTTTGAGGAAATATGGTGAGAGGTTAATAAAATGGAACCTGATAAAGGTATTAGATCAGGGAAAGACCTTAAAAAAAGAGAGCTGGTTTTATTTTGCTTGTACCAAAAAATTTAGGTTTGAGAACTAAACTCGTCCTTGAAGAAAGAGGCTGGTTGGGCGCTCTTCTGCAGCGGTTTGCTGTTAAATTCCACATTTAGTAAATATTAAAAATGTCGAGCTGGCCTGACAGCTCCCAACTTCCTTACCCTAGGGATGCTCTATGGAAGGAAGCCTTACCGTACCAGTAACGCTGCTCAAACTAATGTTTGCACGTGCACAGTGTCTGCCTTTCTCTGCACGTATCTGTGCAGTTACCCACCTTCTGTTTGTGAAAAGCTTGACAACATTACTGGTTTAATTTGGAGATGTCATGCTAACATGATAAACAGGAATAGTATATTGAATATATGTGAGCAAACAGGGTTTTTTCAAAAGAATTTTTGAAAGAGGCTCGACATAGAAAGCAACCATTCTAAAATATTTTATATGTTTGGTTTTTTGATTTAAATATTTACGAAGAAATGTTTATCTAGTTGCTTTTTTCTGAACAATAATTATATTGAAAGGATTACTCTTATTTTTGAAAAACAGCAAAATGATGACAAAGTACAAAAATTATGAGAGTATTTCTGGTTTGCAGTCTCAGAAGAGCAAATGAAATTAACTTGAAAGAACTCGTTACATTGCTACTGCAGTCAAAAACGGGCATTATGTACTGTTTCCACCAGAAGCTGCAGATTTTCCTATTTGGCTTTTTGCTTGATTTGCTCTCACTCTGATTAAATTTGAATGTGACTGTGCCTCTTACATGAGTCAATATTACTCAATAGAAGACCCACAGATTCTGGTCCCTTGTTAAAAGACAGAAACATGTTGCTGTGCAGGTCTCAGTAGGGTTTCTAAGCCAGTAAAATAGGGATTCAAGGTTTTTTACTGTTCAATTTGAATTGCAGATAGTGTCCTTTGTTTGACAATGCTTTATACACGGGAGCCTCCTGTATGCTTTGGGTAACAGCTCTGCAGTGGTCTTCTGGGCAAAATGTTTTATGAGCTTGAACTATTAGCAATCTAAGTTCTCTTTGCTGTCATATTTATCGCCCTTCGCTAACATGCCTTAAGGAAAATGAGTGCAGATGGTGTTTTTTAACTTGGAGTCTGCCCTTGTGTGGTTCTTATGATAGTTTTTTGGTGGAGGAGGAAAAGCTCTTTCTTGAAAGAGGTTGACTTCAGAAGCGCTGCCCGAAGGCTGCATTATGAGCTTTAAGCATTTTTCTAGAACTCTCTTAACGTCGGTATTTCCATTAAAACAATGAATCAGTTTTCTCAAAGAAGTCTCATAGGAGGTATGACTTTGCTTCCCAGTGAGTATATGCGTAGTTTGACACTGCATTGAATAACCCTTTCTTGAAGTATCCCAGGGCTGTTCTCTACCATGGCTACTCATTTTAATCCAACTTTCACAGTGACCTTTTCCAAGACAAAAATAGTCCTTTATCATTTTTTACCCCTGGACTCTCTATTCCTTTGTCCCAGGTTTAATGTTCAGCAGCTTCCCCTCTACCTACTAAATCTCTGAAGTATTCACCTCTGTAGCATTGCTTACAGCAAATACTGCTAGAGAAAACTAGGGCCAATGTACAGTGGTCGTAAATTTTCCCTTGGGAGTATGAATCTGTCCTGTCTCAGCAGCTACCAATTTGGCTGCATCCATCCCAGGGGAGTTTCAGGTAAGAAATACAAGAAAAGTTTTTCTGGAAGCTGCCTGGGCTCTCTGTGTGGCTTACTGAAACTCATTCAACTGAGTCATATTAGAAAAACTCATTAAAAAAAATTCATTAAGAACCCCTAGGGCTTCATTCTGCATTTGCGATTAACAGGAATAATAACTAAGATTAAGTTGATGCAGTTACTCTGGTCTAAATCAATCAGGGAAAAAAATGATACTTTACTTAAATTAATGTAATGTTGTGCCAGGTTTTATTTGTTCTTTTTATGAACTACAGCTTGACTTCAGTGGGGAGTGAAAGGAGGGAATAGGGATTTTAAAGCACCCTTAAAGTATAATACTATGAGATGGCCATTCAGAAACGAGCAGTTGTTTATAGGCAGAAGTCTTTGCCAATTTTTGTGACTTAATTTTTAATCTTGGAGCAGATGTTTTCTCCCCCAGTAGCTCAAGCTAACAAGACCAAGTCTACCTAAACTATCTAAGAATTGGGGAGAATCCCTTAGAGTTCTCTTTTTTCTTTTTTTTTTAAATAATTAGTTTTAAGCCTTGGAATTAGAGAAAAATTTGAAAAATGAGACCACTAAAAAAATGGGAATATTACAAGTCAGATAAGACATCCCTAATGTGAGTTTATAAAACCTCATGATTGCTGCCTCTGTTTTAGAGCTGTGAGTAGTGGGCTGGACTTGCCTTATTGCTCGAGTGCTTTGAATTGAAAAATCTAGAATTGGGCCACTGAATTTGGAGATCTCAGTTCTGTTTTTAGCTTTACCCTTAAGCTGCTTGGCAGTTTTGGGAAAAGGTAGGACAATTTTGTCATTAACTTCTTATTTCTCCCATTGTCATCTTTTTTTTTTGTTTTGTTTTCTTTTCTTTTTGCCTAGCTCTTTCCTCAGCAAGACGGTTATCAGGCGGGGGTGGCTGCCAGCTGCCCGTGTCTGCGGACGGGCCCTGGATGCTCTGGGTGTGCAGGATGAGTGGAGCTGTCACCGCGTGGGTGACTCCTCGGGGTGGGAGGTGAAGCGGTGGCAAGGGCTCGTGGGGTCGCTGGCTGCGTGCATTCCCGTGGGGCAGCTGGCAGACTGCAGCAGCCCTTGGGGACACTGAGTTTGGGAAAAGGGTAGTGGGAACGACACAGCTCTTGCATGAGCTAAAAGTGAATGAAATAGGTTGTTTTTCCTGATCTTTGTCTTCTGGTTTGTGGTTGTGTTTGCAGTGCCCTTTAAAATAAAAGCATCTCCCCTGCTGTCTCTCGGAGACCATCGCATCTCCTGGGGCTGCTGAAAAGAGGTGAGGGCACTTCTTCATCTGGGCTGAAGATCTACTTTGAAGTCTTTCTGGACAGTAACCCCCAGCACAGCCTTTTAACCCCAAGGTGAGAGCCAATCCTCAATGTCAATCTCAGAAATCACATTGACAGAGGAGAGGAAACAAGCTGACTACTGGCAACGATGTACTGCTAGAAGTAGTGAAAAATATTGCATCTTTCCACTGCTCTATTAATTAATTTGTCAAAATACCAGTGGAATAAAATGTTGTCAGAAGGGACTCCTGCCACAGGCTAAGGGGGGAGGTGAAACCATCCTGTTTATTTTCTAAGCTGAACTTTGAGGGGAGAAAGCTCCCAAAGTAAACTTCTTTCTTTTATGGCAAGGGGCTGATGCAGATGCATTCGGTGTTGCGGATGCAGGTGAGTAGGTGTTCTTCACTTGACAGACTTACTGAGTTGTGACACTTCAGCCTTCTTAAGAGTAGGCTGTTTGCTGTTGCCAGAAAAGATGATTTTGTCTTCAGAAAAACTTCGAAATTAAAGGCACAGGAATTCTACAAGCGTGCTGGGCTCAAAACTTGTTGCAGCTGATGGTAATGCTTCTAGTGACTTCAAATGAATTTGGATGCAGACAAGAAATTAATTTGAGGAATACAGTTAGGTTGTTTAAGCAGCATCAGTAGGTATGGCAATATGCAACCTGATTACCTGGCAGCTTTTGATTTTAGTTCACACCTTCTTGGACAAAATTTAGCTCAAAGAAGTGAACAGATTTCCTTTGGCTTTTGAAGAAAGACCTTGCAAGCTTGTAAGGAAAATTATGAGAACATGAAAGAGGCGCTGTGATGAGTGTTGAGATGGAGATGAACTGTGGGGCAGACTGTCTCTAATTAGTTTAAGGATTTTATACTACTACCTATTTATGGACTTTCTGTAAAAAATCTGTGGCAGCACCTGAGGGTCTAGAGGACTTTATAGAGTCTTTAGCTCCCACCCTCTTTTTTTTTTTTTTTTTTTTTTAGTCAAAAGGGCATTTTTCCTGCATTTGGGGCAATGGCTTAGTGTTATGAATAAAAGGGGATATTAATAAAATTAAATACCTTGCTTACAACTTTCTCAGAGAGATGTTTACCAGCATTTCCTTAGGACCTTAAAGTTTTGAGTTGCCGACTTTCCTATGGAAGGTTATTCCATACTAAAATTTCCCCTGAAGGACAATGAATTTTTCATTGGTTTCTAAATGTTTTTTTTTTTTTTTCCTGAGCTTAAAAACATGCCTGGTCACCAAAGCATGCATTTTGTTAGAATGATTCATGCATAAAAATGCATGTTTATCTGCAGCTGGAATTTGCTTCACTAAATGCATCGCTGCCTTCTGCTTACCAGAAACTAACGCAGACCTGTGCTAAATGCTCTTTCAGCCAATTGAACCTCTGTGATTACACACATTTGTGATTAAAAACCATTATGCTAATATAATGGGTGTAAAGCCACTGGTTTTATTTGAGGAACCTGAGAGAAAAAATCTTATCAAAAGAATTATGGCAATACTTATTTGTATGCAATAACCCCATACAGAAAATACTGTAGCTAATTACACTCCATTTTGTAAAACCTTGTGCGTTGAAATTACGTTGTACACCCTTCCCTGGACTGGGGAGGGGTGGTGGTGATTTCATGTGTTTGTCACGTTTATTGAGGCAAATTGTGTATCTTGGTGTTTTTAAATTGGTCATATTGTCTCTGCTAAGATATGCCTATAAAACAGGACCTTGTCACAGGATAATGGTCCTGCTGCCAGACACATACTGAGGCAAAATGGGGACATTTATGGGAAATAAGCATCAAGGTGAAGCAGTGCGGTGGGTTGACCCTGGCTGGATGCCAGGTGCCCACCAAAGCTGCTCCATCGCTGTCCTCCTCAGCTGGGCAGGGGGGAGGAAATATAACGAAAGGCTCGTGGGTCGAGATAAGGACAGGGAGCTCACTCAGCAATTACCATCATGGGCAGAACAGGCTTGGCTTGGGGAAATTAGCTTAATTTATTACCA
>NW_009193289.1:0-468 GCF_000690835.1 Fulmarus glacialis
AGTTGGAGTGTAACGGGCCTCGGATCCTCCGTATCCCCAACTTCAGAACCCTAAGGGTTGACCTCGAGTCTCCCCTGGTGCTTTCTGCCAGAGGCTCCAGGTTCGCCCGGCTGCAGTGTAGAGCACATTCTTTACATCTTGTTGTGCCCAGACTGGCCCAAGGGCTACTGCATGAACTATCTCCCGCTTAATTTATTCAAAGGCTTGTTGTTGCTCAGGGACCCATTTGAAATCGTTCTTCTTCCTGGTCATGTGATAGAGAGGGCTTATGATTTGACTGTAATCTGGAATATGCATTCTACAGAAGCCCACAATGCCTAAGAAAGCTTGTGTTTCCTTTTTGCTAGTTGGTGGGGACATGGCTGTTATTTTTTTGATCACATCCATTGGGATCTGACGACGTCCATCTTGCCATTTTATTCCTAAAAACTGGATCTCCTGTGCAGGTCCTTTGACCTTACTTTGTTT
>NW_009193289.1:871-1229 GCF_000690835.1 Fulmarus glacialis
CCTTTCGCATTGGCCATATGGGACTGTAAAGGGTGAGCGAGTCTTGCTGATCACTCCTTGGCTCTCCAGTCGATGAATCAGCTCATAGATGGGGATCAGGGAATCTCGGTTGGTGCGATATTGCCGCTGGTGCACTGTTGTGGTAGCAATTGGTACCTGTTGTTCTTCAACCCTCAGCAACCCAACAGAAGGATCCTTTGAGGGACCAGGCAAGGTAGATAGTTGTTTAATTTCCTCCGCCTCCAGGACAGATATACTGAATGCCCACCAATACTCTTTTGGGTCCTTGAAATACCCTCTCCTGAGGTAGTCTATGCCAAGGATGCAGGGAGCCTCTGGGCCAGTCACAATGGCGTGC
>NW_009193289.1:1483-4857 GCF_000690835.1 Fulmarus glacialis
CCATCTCTCACTTCTTGCAAACGCGAGTCAAGAATTTCTTCATCACAACCCAAAGTAAGGTCAGCCCTTCTACTCTGTCTGGGAAACTGTTCACTGGAAGCTGGACCGTCATGAGACAGGTTTTTCCTGAAAACTGGAGCAGCATTTTTCCTTGGAGAACCCCCTTGTGTCACTGTTTTTCCTTGCAACTCACGTACCAGTGCCTCTAGGATGAAGGTAGGTTTTCCATCCCACTGCCTCATGTCCTCTCCATGGTCATGCAGGTAAAACCACAGGGTGCCCCGTGGCGTGTACCTTCTATATCCTCTCTCTTGAGCAGAAGACTGCTGACTCCTAATGTCTGAGATACTGCTCCGTACAGCTGGAGAACTGGACATACCCTCTTTGAGTTGCTGGACCTCCGGGGACAGTTTCTCCACAACCGAGACAAGGGAGGAAGAGAAAGTTCCTCCGTATCCCCGGAGTCTGCCAACCGC
The DNA here is from genome assembly GCF_000690835.1 of Fulmarus glacialis. Lineage (NCBI taxonomy): Eukaryota > Metazoa > Chordata > Aves > Procellariiformes > Procellariidae > Fulmarus > Fulmarus glacialis. The sequence goes on from NW_009193289.1 coordinate 1,960, forward strand.
GTCATCCACCGTTGGTGCTTCTTCCTCTTTCCAGGATAGTATTGCCAACGAATTGGCATATGATGCTGGTGCGCTCCACACCAACTTCTGCCACATGGGTTGCGTGCACTGGACTTCATCTGGATGTTTGGGTACTTGCTCGTCGTCCAGGTCACGATAAACCACCTCCAGCATGCCTAATTCTCTCAGGTACTGGATACATCTCTCCACACTGGTCCACTTGCCTAGGTGAAACATCTTCCTTGAAGGGATACCTTTCCTTCACGCCTGACAGCAGTCACCTCCAGAGACTGAGGGCCTGGGTCCCTCTTCCAATCGCTTTGTCGATGCCCCCTTCCCTAGCAAGGGATCCCAGCTGCTTGGCTTCCTTCCCCTCTAATTCCAGGCTACTGGCCCTGTTATGCCAGCATTGGAGCAGCCAGGTAACAGTATGCTCACCTGAACGATGGCTGAAATCTTTCCGCATATCTCGCAGCTCGTTCAGGGATAGGGATCAGGTGGTTTCCATCCCGTTTATGAGTTCTTCTTCTTCCTCCTGCCCTTCTCGTGATGGCCGTGCTTTTCCATCATCCCTTTCTAAATGACCTGACTTTTGCCTCCAAGATTTCTTCTTATGTACAAGGGCGACTGACACGAACAAGGGTTGGTCCTCTGGTTTCAGCTGTAGTACTTGTTGCAGGGGTTGGAGTAGCTGCAGTGCCCGTTGCGGGGGTTGGAGTAGCCCGTCGTTTTGTCATCAGATCCGGAGACCTTCTCTTCCCCTTGAGGGTTCTGAAAAGTGTTGAACAGGGCTCAGTAGGCATGACCCAGGCCTCAGCATTTTGCAGTAATCTGGGTCTCTCTGGAATTGCCAGGGTGACAGCATATGTTTTCCAAATATTTTACTACTTCTTCAGGATTCTGCACTTGTTCAGGGGCGAAGTTCCAAAACACTGAGGTGCCCACTGTCCTAGGTACTTGCCCATACTATCCCATACACCCTGCCACTCATAACTATCCAGCCTCGGGGCAGATCTCTGGGTGATATTCTTAAATAGGCCTTAAACAAGGCCTGAAATACATTCAGGAGACAATAGGAACATGCTGGTTTGAACATCCCAAGGATATTCAAAATCCTCAAGAGCTATTGTAATCAGCCTGCAGGAGAAGGGGAAGGTGAAGGAAGCTGTCACCCCTGTAAATTGGCTCTCCAAGGAGAAGAGGTAAAAAGTGTAATTACTAATAGTTTCCGAGAAATAGCTCCTGAAGGACAGGAATGACGGCAGTGCTGAGTACAATCCCATGACCAATATTTTTATCATACCATAAGCCAGTATTATACAGTGTAGCAAAACGATAACCTTAATCCATCTCCCATAGATGACAAACCTCATATAAATACAGAAAAACAGCAGTATATACAACCAGTAAGGTGCTACATACCAAAACTTCAAGTACAAATCCGACAACTCTGAGAGCAAATAAACCAATGTTGTGACCAGCGACTACTAAACTGATATAATGAATGTTTGTAACCATTTGTTTTAACCCACTCGGGTGAGATGTGTCCTCATCTCAACTCTTCGAGCCCCACGTTGGGGGCCAAAACAGAACTGTCGTGGTTTAACCCGGCAGGCAGCCAAACACCACACAGCCACTCGCTCACTCCCCCCAACAGTGGGACAGAGAAATAATCGGAAGGGTAAGAGTGAGAAAACTCGTTGGTTGAGATAAAGAGAGTTTAATAGAACAGAAAAGGAAAGGGAAATAATAATGATGACGATGATGATGATGATGATGATGATGATGATGATGATGATGGTGATGATAGAATATACAAAATGGGTGTACCTGCCGAGCAATGCCCAAAAAAACCAGCGGTCGCTACTTCCTGGAACACGCCTACCATTCATATACTGAGCATGACACCACATGGTATGGACTACCCCGTTGGCCAGCTGGGCCAGCTGTTCTGGCTATGCTCCCTCCCAGCCTCTTTTACACAGGAAGCTGAAAAGTCCTTAACCAGCAGGGTACTTAGCAACAACTAAAAACATCAGTGTGTTATCAATATTTATCTCATACTGAATCCAAAACACAGCATTAGGAAGAAATTTAACTCTATCCCAGCTGAAACCAGGACACTTCCACAGTTCTCCAATACAAAACCAACCTTTAAAATGCTCTCAGTAGTCAAACAGGTGTGCTCAGACCCATGCCTTGACAATTATCAGATCTGAGCTGTTCCAAGTCTGGCGTGAAGATCTATGCCAGGCATTCTTGCAGAGATCATTGTACTGCCTGCTTGCCTCTAAATCAGAGAATTGTTTAGCTTGGATAACCCACATACTATGCCAATGGCATCATGATGTCATGTTTCCACCAGTTTGGAAAAGAAACTCAAAGTACATTAATTACAGTAATCCTAGAAGTTCAACCAAGCATAACATATTAAAGAAGTAGCTTATGGCCTAAAAAAATGAATGCCAAAACAGATATCATTAGCTACTTTATTTATAGGTCCATCTTTTTTGTGCTTTCACAGCAAAAAGGGGAAGACAGAGAAGAAAAGGTAAGGGGGCATAAATGCAAATGATGATTTTAATTTCCTTGCATATATCTACTTAAGTGTTTTCAAGAAAAGTGAGGAAAAGGAGAATGAATGATGACAGGGAAAGCAGGTGCCATTACTCTAGACTGAGAGCACTTTTAATTCCAGGAATCATTGCATTTGGTCACCAAAATGTCCAAAGAGTCCTGAGAGTTCTTACGTAATCTAAATGAGGAAAATATGCCACTGTATCACTTCTATAATCGTGGTGTTAAAATGTTCTGCTTTACACTTAAAATATAAGGGAAATATCACTAGCTTGCAAATGACTATATAGACTATAATCATAGAATCATAGAATCATAAAA
>NW_009193290.1:0-5884 GCF_000690835.1 Fulmarus glacialis
GGTGAGAGCATTTTTAAACGGGTGTTGAAAACTCTTTTGTGGAGCATTTCCAGCCTGCTTATTGCTCCAGGTGGGAGAAGCCTGGAAGAAAGCCACATGCGTGCAACAGTCTAGACATGTTTGATTTCTTTTTGGAATTAAAGAACAGAAGTCCCATAATACCCTTTTTTTTTTCAGTATTCCTACAAGTAGCCAATATAAACAATTCTCTCACTGCCCTGAAATTTGGAGCTGCTCACAGGATGAAGCAGTGACCTACTGAACCTCTGGGAAGAGTAATATTAGCCTCCGTCTGGTCTGCTGCCTTCTTGGCTTGGGTCTGGCGACTGCAGCCCGGCTGCCCGAGGACCAGGCGTGGTGCGGCGTGTCTCTGGGGTGCGTGGGGGGCTGCTGCTCCCGAAAAAGGAGAGGAGATGCACAATGAGATTGCTGAAGTCGAGGACACCCCCCCTGCATTTAGGCACCTAACAAACCTGCTGCTTCTCAGATGCAGCACGTTCCCCAGCCCGCTTCAATCCACCTGGAGGACTAATCTACCCAGGACTAATCCTGGGATCTGGGACTGATCCCATGAAAGTGTTGACCACGGAAAACATTTTCCATCACACCCAAGAGCTGCTGCTCAGGATGGATTTCAAAGCACCTACAGACACATGTTCATGACAGCAAGCCTCCAGGCTGACTCGCAGGCAGATGACTGCTACTTAATCAGAGATCACTTCAAGGTCACCAGCGCCCGTGCCGCAGACTGGCTCTCATGCAGGAGTGATGGAGTTTCTTGTCACAAAATGAAATATTGGGATAAGTGTCAGGGAGGCAGATAAGTAATGCACTTGCTCTCAAGTGAGGATGGGGGCTGCTGGTTCCTCTCATGTTGGTGCTGCTGCTCCTTCAGGCTTCCCTAAGCCTTCTTGCCACCGTATCGTTGCCTGCAGTACTGCTGCTGTCACTTCTCCAGCTTGTTTTATGCAATTGGATTTTCTTTTCTGGGTTTTCTATGCCTTCAACTTTGGTTCTGCCTGCACACTCAACCATGACTGGAATTGCAACAAAAAGGCACCCAACAAAGAACAACACGGAGCAGCTGCCCATATATCCTGCTTGGCTTTGAGTGCAGCGGAGGAGATGACAGCTGCCCAGGTTGAACTCCTGGACATGGAAATGGCCCACAAAAGGCCAAAAACTTATTGAGTGAAAAGATATCTGCTCAGGAGTCAGCCTCCCTGACAGCGCAGGGAGGAAGGCTAGATGCCAGTAGGTTTGTGATGGCTGTATAAGCCACCCTGTGCAACTAGGAGACTTCTTTTTGATAAACAATTGCAACAGTCAAGAATGGAGAGTCCATAACTTCCCTATAGCGGTAGGATGAGTGTGGGGGACATAAGGAACTGCTAAATGGGATGAAGGGATTGTTGCCTTTCAGCTAAGCTCTTGTCCTTGCCTCTTAGGACTTCAAGATAAAGAACAGGCCTTTGGATCTAATCAGGACTTAGAGAAGCAGCCAGGCTGATAACACGTTTCAAGGCTTTCAAGCCCTCTGGATTCATTTTGGTCTAATCCCTGCATAGTTAATTTTACTTCCCAAAGCCCTTTTGCAGGCTCTGTCACAAGCTCTGTTCTTACTCACGTCCCACCTCGTGGTGCTGGTGGGTGACCTTGCAGAGGTGCTGCATCCCACCACAAGCGCCTGGGTCCATCAACTCCCCTGTGCTCCGTGGGCTCAGGAAGGCAAGTTGGGGTCCCCTGGCCCGAAGGTGCAACCCCAATATGAGCAGTTACTGCTGTTATCATGGCTGAAAATTCCGCGGGTATCTCTCATCGAACTTAATTTCCTGCCTCGCTCTGGCAAAGCTCCCCGTTTCCATGGCGATGATTTATTCCTTTAAATAGTTCTTATTCAAGAACAATATCATGTGTCCTTCTCTGTTGTTGGCTTAATTAAAAATAACCTACTCTTCTCCTGGCGTCAGTCTTGGCTGAAGCAGTTGGGGTTGGACACTAGCCTCCAACCTCTCCGATCCCACCCAGAGACAACCCTCCTGCCTCTCCGCCGCTCGGTGTCACCCCTGAGGTCTGTCCTCGGCCCTTCCTGACCTGTCACACAGGCGGGTCTGGGAGGAAAACGCAGAGAGGAGGAAAGGAGGAACCGGCTGAGCTCTCGCGGGACAGCACCGCACCGCCCGACGTCCATCCGGCACTGGCAGAGGAGCCTGAGGCCCTCTGCGGCTCTGCCCTTGGGCTTTCCTTGCCGTGAGCAGGGGGGCTTGTGAGACATAGGAAGCCTCATGAGAACAGCCTGGCCCGTGATGAAATGGTCTATAGTGCATCACTCATCGTTGCAGCCCAGATGTTCAAACAAGCTGCCAAAAAGGAGCCTTTCTCATCCTCCCCGGTCCTTGGTTTCCAAAATGTATTTTTTTGGCGTGGAGCAAGGACTTCTAACCTGAAAACTGGAAACAAAACAAAAAAGAAAGAAATTAAAAGGCTGAACTGCATATTTGGTATATTTTAAAGTGTCCATTTTATTGCATAAAAGTCTGAACAGGCAGCCTGGCCTCCATATAGGGACCATTTGGTGTTTCTTGGGACACTTGCTTCTTGCCTTGCATAAAGAGCGAGACAGAGCACCTGGTTTCTCTGCTTCGTTTTGAACGCCAATGCTTATTTTGCTAATACGTTTACATTCCAATTTTCCTCGCACGTAGCAAAAAAGGAACGCTTTGGGGTTCTTCTAGATACAAGCACGTTAGCTTGGTTGTTTTTCAGGCTGCAGTAGCAGACATGCGCTGAGAGCCTGGAGTTCAACCATCAGCGAGGAGAGCGGACTTTGGGGAAAGTGAATTCCCATCTATGAAACGAATTTCTGATTCACTGCAGGAATTTTCTGACTCCTTGCATTAACTGCAGCCAGCCCTGGCTTAGGCTGGGAGAGGGATCAAAAAATAAAAGTTATGATATAGCCTCCCGAATGCTTTTTGCTCAGGCGCACAAAACAGCATCCCAGGCATGCCAGGTTGCTAATCCAGAGGGGCCGGTACCAGGTACATTTCCTTCTGCAATACTCAGGCTGAGAAACCTTTTAAAGCGGTTGCAGCACCTTTCGAATGAGCAGTGAAACTCGTCCTTATAAGGTGGAAAAACTCCATGTTCTGCTGTTAGAAGACTGGAATGCGAGCACGGCAAGGATTGCTTCACATGAGCCCCTTATCTGAGAGATTGGCGATAAAATTGAAGAAGTTCACGTGATACAAGAAGAATTTCTCCCTTATCTAAAGAAAGCCAGAGATGTGCAAGTCAGAGGTACGAAACGCAGGATGAGTTATGAGAAGGAAATGATGTAAAGGGGCCAGACGGTTTGGAAATCTGCCTGCTTGCTCAAGTGTGTCCTATTTTGTGCTTTGGAGGATTGTATTGACATCAATACAACATCAATTTTAGAAACACTTGACTGGAATCTTGAATCTGCCGACCGTAGGGCAAAGTGACAAAATCCAAAATCTTTAGAGACCCTCAAATTGTGCCAGCCCTAGTTTTGACCTCTCTTTGACACTGAATTGGGAGAAAGCGAGGGAGGATTTTAACGTAAGCCTTTCAATCTATCAGTTATTTGTAATTTCCTTCAGGCAATTTTTCCTGAAAGTAGCTGCCTCTATGCCTCTTAAAATACAGTGGGGGAAGAAGCTGTGATACCAAAACGATTCATTTGCCTCTTACCAGACACCCACAAAGTTTGCCCAGAAGAGATTTTTCAATCATTTAAACCTTTGTTTTAAGATGGCTTGTTTCCTTTACAAGCAAAGAGGAAAATGCTACTTCTTGGTATAAAACATAGGCATGCCAAGTGTTAAATTCCAGCTATTTCCTCCATACACTTTCCGAAGCCTGGCTAGGAACTTCTTGCAGAGTTGCAAGAAGCCTGTGTGGTCCTCAGCTTCTCTCAACGTGTCACTTTAGACAGTGTCCCTCCATGTGCTTCCTGGTTATTCTTCCCATCCAAACCCTCCTGCTTCCATCCCTCATGCCACTGCTTCTGCGTATTTCCCATTTTACCTCTTTACTGTGGTGTGGGGCAAGGGCAGTGGGCAGCCCCAGCTGCCACCAGCCCCTTTCCCTGTATGATCTGCCACCAGTCTCGCACCGGCAGGAGATGTTGTCCACCTTTGGGCATTCAGGGGAGAGACCCAGATCCTACTTATGACATTGAGGGCAAGAAACTTCCGAAGAGAGCCGAGGTTTTCCACGGGAAAAAAAGTTTCCATGGAAGAGGCAGGACTTGATTCCTAGTACCAGACAGACCCAAACACCGCTAAGTTTCCCCACTGGGAGCACGTGACCTGATGGCCCCAATATGTCCTCCCTCCTTCCCTTTCTCTGGTTCTTTACAGCCTCTCCTTCTCCACGTTTCCGTTTGCCTGGTCTCAGTGCTTGGCCGGAACGCTGCTTACCCCACGCAGCACTGCAGGATGGAGAGCCAGACATCACGTCCTCCCTTGCCTGAACCATCGATTCCAGCAAAAGGGGTTACAAGGCACAGGACTCCTGTGGGCTTGTAAAAACCAGAGGGCTGCGAGGGAAGGACCACAAGCTCACCTGGTCTCTGGGCAGCGCAGACCCAGCACACTCTGTTTGGCCAAGAGATCTCCAAGGCAAAACCCAGGTACCAGAAGAAGAGGTCACCAGCAGTATTTTAGTGGTGGTGCTATGGGTTCATGCTATGGCAGATACTGTCTTTCAGACATGGTTTTTTATCAAAAGACCTTGTCCTTCATGAGGAGCTCAGAGCATGTTTTTTAAAGAATAGCCCTGGGTTATTTTTATCAAAGACCATGTGGCCACTAGACGTAGCATAATGGGGCTCAGCGTGACTTGCTTTTTTCCAGAACAATGGCCATTGTTCTGGTGGAGCTGAGGACAGTTTGGGCTCTTACCAATTGCCACTTTTATATAAACCAGGGGAAAAAATAAAACAGAACCTGATTCCTTAGCTGGGCAGAGCTGCAATGGTTTCTGCATTGCTAGTGTGACTAAAATGCAGTAAAGACGCAATCCAGTCTCTCAAGCCAGCAGATAGGATGAACAAGAAAGTGTTAGTGGAATCATGCTTTTTTGGCCTGAGTAACCTGATCAAAACTGGCCCTGCTCTGAGCTGGCGGTTAGACCAGATGTCCTCCGGGTGTCCTTTCCAACCTGAATTATCCGATGGTACTCAAGAATGACTCAAGACTCCTACTGGGCTGCAGAAAAATTTGTCCTGAACTTGCACAGACATTAAAACAGAATGAGATTCAAGCTCCTAATGCCTTTTTACATTATAAACCTGGGACTTGATGTGGTTTTCTGGTTTTGTTTTTAAGCAAACCATGTGGAACAAGCGAACCCAGGGCCTCCCCAGAGCTCCCCAGCACCCAACCCTCCCGGCCCTGCGGCTCAGCCGGTTCCTCCCAGCCGGTGGCCCATGCATGTGCACGTCCTCCCTGAGGGCAACACCCTGCAGCGGCAGCTCTTTCCAAGCGTCCCCGTTGGAGCTGGAAGGAGCAAGAGACGTGTCTGTAGCTAGTGAGTAAAATGCAGAGACCTAAATGTTTCTCAGCAGGGCCGAGTGCCGAGCGAATGCTCCTTCTGCTCTTCCAGGGGAGGTGGAAGGCAGATACTGGCCGTGTTCCTTCTTCAGGGCATCCATCCCAGGCTTATCCAAAAATAAAGACCCACGCTGGTTCCAGACTGATCTGAATGTCATCTTGTGCCTAATAAAAGGGGATGGTGCAAATGTGAGAGGGTGCTAGCACATGCAGCATGTGCTCAAGGGATACGGCGGTCCTTGCTTTGAAACATCCGCATCAACGGTGGCCATGGAGAGCTGGGGATCTCTGGGCTGATTGTGTGG
>NW_009193290.1:5902-10311 GCF_000690835.1 Fulmarus glacialis
GTTGAGAGGGACGAGTTTGGTGCAAGGAGGTTGGTACTTCTGCTGAATCAGGCTGGAGAACGGTGGCAGGAATTTTTCAGCCGTTTGCACCCATCTCTAATTTTCTCCCACCAACGCTCTGGCAGAGCTGAAGTCTATTGATGTTTAAGAAGCTCTTGGAGCTGGTTTCTTCTCTCAGGGTGTTCTAGATGTATGCAATACGCTGTGACTATGCTCCCAGAAACCTGTTGGATGGGCTGCATTTTATAAATATAAATGCTAAGTCACAGATAAATGAACAAAGGAGATAAGCAGGTACAAGAGAAAACGCTACTGTAAATCCAAGGTGTGCCTCTTCTGTAGCTTTATTTGGGAATCAGGAAGACGCCAGCACTCAGTCCTGTTCAAGGTAATGGTAGTTTTGCTATTGGGCACATATAGTTTGGACTGGGCCCAGACCCTCTTTCTCCCTCTCTCTTTTTTTAATTGCTCTTTCCATAATTACCACTATTGTTGTGTGTAGTTTTTTTTTCCCTTGTGAAAGTTTTCATTAGTTGAGTGCAAAAGCTATGATGCAAATGGGAGTCACTCCCAGAGAGTGCCCAAGGGCTGGGGTGCAACTGCGCTGAGACGGGTCGTACTGCAAAATAAGAAGGGTCAGGGGACCCCTTTCAGACCAGCTGGCATCGGCGAAGATGTTGTGCCATCGCTGTGCTGCAAAAGAAGTGCCAGCTCCGTCAGCCTTGGTCATGCCCCAGAAGAACCTGCGTAGGTGGGCTGGGACTCGCCTGTCCTCTGTGGTGGTCGTACAGGAGGGGTTGGGCTTTCTCTCCCCAGAGCTATTTGAAAGGTCTGGGCAAACAAGGAAACTGGCCCTGGAAAGGAAACCCAGCAATTGCACGGTCCAGAGACAACAAACTGCAAAAGCATGGAGAAAATGGGGAGCCTTGTGCCCTCCGCTTTGTTTTTCACTTCTAGGGATCTCAGGTGTCCTGCACAAAGAGACCAGACATCTGCAGACAACCCCATGATATTTACATTTTATTTTTAGCTAAAGCAATGTAACTTGTGGCTAATTTGCTGGTTTAAGAAAACAGAATTGGAGAGGAGTGAGGTTATTTATGTGTTTCAGCGAGACCCACACAGCCTGTTCCAGCAGCTCTACAGCCCCAGCCTAAGCCCCTGGGCAGAGGGAATGTGCACGTAGATGCCACCACGCTGGGAGCTGCACTCAGCTCTACTATTAGCAGATGCTATTTGAGCATGTTGTAAAGTGATATTCCAATAACCTTAAGCTCGTATATTCTCCGCCTTTCTCTCACTCAAGTCAAGCAATGGTGCTAAATTGAACTCAGCACAAGGGAGACCTGGGTACCTTTCAAAATCCAAAATGGAGCCTTGCTTGAGTGAAGTGATAGAGAAGTATTTATGTTTATTTTCCTCCATGTCAACTGTGTACTTTTTGCATTGCCTGTCATTCAAAGAATGGCGACTCAGGAATCCAGGGGGATCCAGGGGGATGTTTGGTTACTTTTTTGCCTTAGCAGAAAATCATCCTTGAAAAAAGAGCCTGGAAACATGATTAATCCCAAAGCTGTATGTTTCAGAAATTATGAGTATGTGGAACAGAGTCTCTGCACAGACCTATGATGGAAATTGTTTCCCAGTTTTGTCTGCTAAGAATCACCGGGCGCCCCAACGAGGTGCTGCCAGGACAGAACTTAACCAGAACTTCCCAGTAAAAACCCTCCATCAACCAAGTTTGTATCTGTGTAGTGCTAGGGCTGAATTTGGCACTGCCTTGGCAGTGGTTTGCAAATGGATAATTTGCATGTAAGTTCCCTTAGGTTCTTAGTCAAATATTCACACTTTTTTGTTTTTGATTTCCATTATTCTTCAGAGTACCAGGTACTTGAGGTACTTTATGTGCACTTAGGTACACTTGGATCTGAAAGAAACAGAGAGAGGGGTTAAAATATGCTTCGTTGACTGTGGGTGGAAGTCTATCAGCGGAGAACTAGAATTGTTTCTCTGAGAGCATATTTCTGGCTCTGGACCTGAGATGGCCATGAGCATTAGGAAACACAGAACTGTGCATATTAGTAGTTGTAATGATTTGCAGTAGAAAAGAATATATTTCACTGTATTTCACAAACAAATATTGTCAAATCATTTTACACAATTGGCAGCCCTCTTAATTTTTTCACATTTTCCCCTTCAGAAACTACTTACCATTCAAAAAGGAACAAACCGCCTTTATAAATAGACAGGCAGACTATGCCACAAGGGTTTTTCTTTTATGTGGGTGTTACTACAGAGAAAGACAGATTATAATCTAGGGTTGTCACCCGTGGGGTATCTTGAGAACCACCTAAGTTCATCTATGACAGCGGAGGACCTGGTTCGGGACCTTATAAGAAATAATCAGGATATTTCACAAAATCTCAGTATCTTGGCATTTCTAATTCCTCTCCGACAGACTGCAGTACTGTGAACAGTGTGTCCCAGAGATGCTGGTGTCAGAGGGGTGTTCAGAAGAACAGAATAGTGCCACAAACTCAGCCCCAGAGCTGCTGAGTCTTACAGTGAGACTAGGTCACTTTGTTTTTCTTCCCAGGCTTCTATTTTCATCAGTACTTTTCAAAATCCTGGCTGATGCAGTACCTGAAAGATGCTCTTTTTAGCTCAACCTTATGAGGGAGCGTAGAGAGTGCCTGTGGCTCTTTACCACAGCAGTACAAGGCTTGTGCTTTGTTAGCTCAGCTTCTCCAGCCATAACCATTCGGGTACAATGTACGTAACCTGTGCAATGATTACTGCAAGAGAAAAATCCTTGATGCTCCCAGGGTCTGTGCACTGCTATCAACCATGGGAGACTTTCTGCTGGCCCTGACTACAACTCTGTTTCCAAATACCCGCAAGCTCAGTTATCGCAGGAATTACTGCAGTAAAAATACCCTGTGAGATGAGGTCATTTTTTTTTTTTAAAGCTAGAGATGAGTGATTAGGAGAAAGAGGCCAGCATACTGACCTTGTGGCTCATTCTCGTCATCTCTCTTTTCCCCAGATGGGGATGTCCTCACTTCTTGTCCAACGACTTTGAGGCAGTGATGCCTGCTTGGGGTCAGGCTGCACATCACCAAAATTCTGAGACGGAGGAGGAGACCATGGTAACAAGCATCTTGGCTGGAGAACTGACCTCGACTGAGTGGAAAAATGCTGTGGTCAGACATCAGGATCCACAACAGCCACAGGGCCACCGCTGCAGGTGAGGCTGGCTCTCTTCTTCCAAAGGGCAGGCAGCAGCTGCCACCATGAGATGGAGGGAAAACAAGGCCTTTTGCTCTGCCACTCTGTCTTTATAAGGTTTGTTCATCTGGAAGATATGAATCCCAGGAGGTAGCACATTGCTGTTTGGGGATGGGGAGATGTCACGGGGCATACGTTTTGGAGACCCTGGGCTTCATACCTGTAGCCTTTCCCAGACACTTTTCATACAGATGGTTTCCAACTCGTCCCTGCAAACAGAAGAAAAGCAGATGTTTGTCATCCAGTGTGTTTTGGGCCAAGGCTTGTGTAGGACAGATGACATGAGGCTAGTGATTCAGTGACAGAGGAGCTGTGCTAGGCATGTGCCAAGGCTGCAACAGCCTCTTCCCAAAGCCTTCCCTCGCCCAGGGTGAGGGGGAAGTGGGTCCCACTGCATCAGCCCCAAGGCCAAAACCCTTCTACCTGTGATGGGGTTCCCACCACACCCCCAAAGCTGCCAATTTCTCCTACAGCACCGCTCTCACTAAATATATAGGGTCAGAGACCTGCTGTCCTGGGCCTCTGGCACACAGGCGATAGAAACCCGAGGTGCAGCAGTTCTTATGCTTAAAAACCTCCATTTCATAGCTATAGCATTATGAATGGCTATGAGTTTGCTGATGGCCACGGCAGGGTTGTTCTCCCTCTGGAATGCACATGCTCTGTGCTTCCCAGAGCCTGTTGCCCCCACAGGCTGCCTCCCGGTCAGTTGAAAGTGCAAGTGCTGAAACCCCGTCCACTTCTGCCCTGTGAAGAGGATGGGGTAGGGATGTTTGGGGTATTTTTGGCCAGGAATACTGATGGTGAGTTTGCTGTTGGCCATAACACGAGAGAAAACCACATCTTCCTTTTTATTAACAAGTGGCTCTCCTTTTTCAGCAGGGGAAGACCCAGGGGAGCTGTAAGGGCAGCTTTTGCTTTCCAGAGAGGAAAGCACCACCGCTTTCTGCCTGCGTGCTGGAGGGCAATATAAAGCAGCACATCTTTACACAGATGCTTATTTAAACAGCACAGATGTCTGGAGCAGTCAGACCACCCTCAAACTCCCCACTCAGTATTTCTTCCTCTTGCCCCCAGCTAGAGTTTGGCCCTCCATTTCTCAGCTTCGGTCCTAACAGCCG
>NW_009193290.1:10360-20209 GCF_000690835.1 Fulmarus glacialis
CCCCCCCCCGCCCCCTGGCTGGGGGGGGCGGAGCCGGCCCGCGGGAGCCAGCCTGACCGTAGATGGCTGCGAAAACCTTCGGCCAGGCACCCTGGGGCCAGGCGCAGCCCTGGGCAGGGGCAAGGGAAAGCCGGGGCAGGGGGGAAGCAGGGCTCGCCGGGATGACCGGGGGGTGCTCAGCTTTTGTCTCTGTACCAGATGCCGGACACCACTGGAGTCGGGGAGAGACCGAGCAGGTAACAGTGAGCCTGGTCCACAAGCGCTGCAGTGATCCGGCTTGTGTGCATCGCTTGTGCAGGGGGACCCGGTCAGGTCACCCAGGTGCACCTGCTGGGCTGGACAGCAATGGCACTAAACCCCTGTTTAAAGCTTCAAATGTTGTCATGTAAAAGCCTACGGTTTGATTCCCAGGCATCCCTCATGGAAGCACATCTGTCCTTCCCATGACTGCAGGGCAGGCCTCTGCCTGATGCCTGCCTTGCTCAAAAAAAACCCCAAAAGTAGCATTTTCTAGATTTCTTGCTGATCTCCTAAAGGTCAGGAAAGCAACATGTACCCACAGGGGTTAATTGGTTGGTCCAACAAAAGACATGAGAGAGTGCTATCTTGACAGGTGGACTTCAGGCTTAACATGAGGTCTGCTCCACCACTTCATATTATTTATTATTACTCAGCCCCTTCCTCTCTGCTGTTGAAGAAATAGCTGAGGGTTTCTCAGAAAAAGAAAAAAAATTAAAAAGCAGAATATATAAATGGAGAGCAGGATGCCCTGGGAAGAACTCTTGGGCATGAGAGAGGACCTGCTTATGGGACAAACTCTCTCTAAACAGTGACGATGACTTCCGAGCCCTGGGCCTGGCTGCTGGGCAGAGAGCACAGGGGGGGCGTGCACACAGTCAGCAGCCCAGCCTGAACGTGGTGGTGGTTGGGCTGCCCCGAGAGCCTCCCTCCCTCGGTCTGAAAGTGCCACTGTCTGCATTTCTCATGTCCCTCTTTACTTGCTGTGTTTCAAAGCTAGTTTTATGGTAGGCATGGGGGGAAGGCATAAGCAGGTAGTCATTGCTCAGAAAAAAAAACAATAGAGGCAAAGCACCAGGGCTTGCACTGCTGGTTTGCAGCCTTCTCTTACGAGCAAAATCACAGGTGTATGTTATATGAGAAGATGGCGAGGAGTGAGAAATCCTACTAGAGAAGAGATTAAAGGAAGCTGGGGAGAGCAGCTTACCTAGTTTGCTTGCTGAGTGGCTGCCCCTGCTGTGTGCTGTTTGTTCTGCCCACCAGTGCTTCCTCGCTTGTTGTGTGTCTTCTCCAAACAACATTTTACAGCACTGAACATATTACTCCACAAGTGTCACCTTTCTGGCAGTGGAGCTACTGCAAATATAAGGGTATAAGGTTTGCTGCTGCTTCCCAAATAAGAAGCTTTCTGATGTAGGAGGTAACTTTGCACTGCGCAGTTTGATTTGAGGTAGCTGCGCACAGTTGCTCCCACTGTACAGAGAAGAAACAGCAAGGGAAATGAGCCAGTTAGGAGAAAAGCGTAACAAACACAAAATTATTTTCTGTGCGAAAGCATGCATAACCCGTAGCTGCTGCTATGCAGCAGTTTTTGCTTGTGGAGCACAAAAGCTTCACCTGCTCTGTGGAGGGAGGCAGGCAGGCTGCTGACCACCCAGGTGCTCCCTGCACCAGCCAGAGAAGTGGGATGAAGGAGCTTCTTCAAGCAAAGCCCTTAATTGTCCCTTCTTGTACAATGGACAACTTTAGGTTCCAGCAAGTGTACTTTGGGAAAGCAAATTAATGGAGTCATGGCTTTAGGCTCAGTGTACGCATCCTGCTCCACTTTGGGGAAAAGTTTGAATTTGGATCCCAGCCTCACTGACTCAACATTGTGTTCCCCACTCACTGCTGGGCCACTATGTGCTGAGAAAAAGCTGGCATGCCTGGAAGGCTGTTGGTGTGTTTTCCAGCTGTACCGACTATTTTTCTGAAAGGAGTGAGCTCTTGTTCCACACAGCACTGTGCTAAGCTCTGCCACCTCTGCTGCTGGTGAAGGTGGGTGGCTTGGCATGGTACAGAAAACACGAAAAACCTGGAGCTCAGCTGTTTCTCCCTGGTCTCCCAGGGCAGCCTTTGGAGCATTAGGTGATATTACAGGAGCCTTGATTAGCGTCCTGAAGACCACAGCTAACAGGTAAGAATTAATCCACACCCCTCACCCACCTCCTCCAATTTTAAGAGCACTCATGTCCTGTTGCTGCATTGATGATGAGGATGGGCCTCCCTTCAGTCATACGGATCTGCATTTTCTCAGCCCTTTATGAACTATCTGTTGTCATGGCCTCAAAGCCAAGCATTGATTGTGCTTGCAGTCTGATGTCTGTGACCTGTCTCGCTACTGAAATAAAAAATTGGTGCTAAAAGCATGAGGAGATGGAGAGGCCACGAAAGGTGCATTTGAAAGTCAAAACTAGGAGTGAAGCATCTCCTCTCAGCATTTGGAGTAGTGATGGTGAATTTTGCTGGTGGCTGTAATGCAAAAGAGAACTGCCACTTCCTTTATGAGAGAGCTGCAAGTGGATTTAAAGCGGTTTTTGTCCATGTAAGTGCACATATATGTGTGGTTGTATTTTTTCCCACAGCCCCTTTCACCTTAGTCACCTCTCTCAGTTGAGTCAAGTTCCTGCTGCAGTTCTGCTGCAGTTCTGCTTTACATGTGGGCATCTGATGGGACTATCTAGGTCAGGTTCCATATGTCTGATTTTACATTTTACATCCTTACATTTTCCCTGCAGCTGTAAATGCTTTTCTTCCATCGTTAATCTCTTTACAACCATGTCATGTTGCTTCATGGTACTGTCTTACTCTGAAGCTGACTGTGTTGCAGGGCTATGAAACAGAGCTGGAGGAGATCCCAAAAGACAACACAGGGTTCATCCTCCAGGCTCGTGGTGGCAAGTTTAGCCTTTCTTACAGCTGTCCTACCTGTTCTTTAAAGCTTCCAGCAGTGGAAATTCAGCAGCTTCGTTTGGTGGCCTACACAAGTGCTTTGCTATCCTGACCGTTCACAGATTCTCCAGCAGCTACGGCAAAGGTTTACTGTCTTCCGCTTTGCAGTAAACTTTCACATATTTGAGGCCTGCTACTGTGTCTCACTTCACTTTTTTCTTCCCTAGACTAAACAAGCCTGGTTCTTTCAGTCTCCCCTCAAAGGTCAGGTTTTCTAGCCTTCTGAGCCTTCTTGTTACTTCTCCTTTGGACTCTCTCCAACTGATGTGTATCTTTCTTAAAAACTGGCACCCAGAGCCAGAGCACTCCATCCACAGCCTTACAAATGCCGAGGGGAACAGAAGGTTTTGTTCTCATGTCCTACAAATAACACTGCTGTGTATGTGCACTTCTGGGCATGGATTTCCTGGGGAAGGCCTGAGAGAGCTGCAGCTTTGGCGTTACATTGGCGTACACATACCTTGCCATGATGCTGCAATTGCATAGCGTTCCCTGGCCGCTCACAGTACAGCTTGCTCCAGATCTGTTGATACCTGTTCTTCCGTGTTTGCTCTGCATATATAACTAACGTAGGCTCAAAAGCAAGGCAATGCAAAGTTACGCTATCTCACACCATGAACTCCTCCACCTAGAATCAAAGACTGCAGTAGCTGCCTGGCCTGGTTGTATCAGAGTTTGCATTGTATCAGATTTCTACCATCCATCACCCTCCATGGTTCCCCCTGTGGGATCATCCCGGGCCTGCATCGTGCAGGGAGCAACAATTGCGAGCAAATGAAATTCATGCATGATCAGGTCTTACACCAGCTCTCTGCAGCTGCTGCATAAGCAGCCTGTCGGGGATGGAGGGGCCGCGTGACCAGAGCACTGAGCTCTCTGGTAATCCGTTTCTGAGGCATTATCCTTGGCAGGCCCAGTGTACGCTGGAGCAGACCCATGGCTGCTTCACACACCTTGCAGATCCCCCCCAAGGACGCTCCTCTATTGCAAAACTGCGCCATGGATGGAGCCTGGGGTCTCCAGCTGGGTACAGACCACTGAGGCAGCACGTGAAAACTCGAGCAAGCATCCCCAAAGCACCTTGCTCTAAACATACCTGAGCGTAGTGGTGGTTTTGCTCAGGCATGGACTGCTGACGCACCATTGCAACAACTGTAACCTACTGTTGCATGCCCTAACTGTACTAGTTGTAACCGTAACGGACCCAGCACGTCCCAGAGCAGTGACAGATGGCATAGCAATGACTCTGGCTGCTCTGGCCAACGTTAGGCTCGCAGGTTAGCGGCAGAGCCACACGGGAAGGAAGCTGGTGCAGCGTGCTCTTGCTGAAGTACGATGAGGAAGCTGCCCCGCTCAGAAGAAATGAAACGTTTGTTGGCTCACTCTCGGGAAAGTCATTCCAAGCTGTGGCCAGAAAGGGGTTCTGCTTGAAAACAGCCTGAGGATACCACTGTACCAGTGATACTTGGAGGTGGGGGAGGGCTGTTTTTTTCAAGCGTTGCGCTAGAAAATCGCAGACTTGCTATTATGGAGAACATCAAAGTGAAAAGAAGGGATTTTAAGTGAAGTTTTTAAGCTGGGGCTAAATAATGACACGTCTGAGAGTCCAGTGACTTTCTCATAAGAAAAGATTTTCCATGAGGGCAAGGGCGGAGCTGGAAAGAGGCTAATCCCTGTGCTTGCCTTCCCGCTACCATCTCGCCGCTATTCCCTTTCCAGAAAGACTTCACAACATTTGCCTCCAAAGATTGTCACAGTTGCTCCATGGCCAGTTTTGGTGCCTGGGAAGCGAGAGGAGCAACAAATTCTGCCTCTTGCATCTGCATGCCATGGGCACATCATCTGGCAGGCTCCGCTCAGCCAGAGAATGAGAACAAGAGACTCAAACCCGAGTCTCGCCCTTGGCGGCACCAGGAATGAGCCAGCCTGGATTTCATCCGCAGCCTCCAGAAGTAAGCAGGCTCTCCTGCTTTCTCGCTACCTTGGCCATGTGGAAGGCACAGGCTGAATCTGCCTTTCAGGGGTCTGCTTGTGGAGATGGGTACCTGCTGCACCACGGCTTCCCCTGTGCCTCGGGGCAGCCTCTCCCCCTTCGGCTGCCTCCACCAGAAGAGACTGCACTGAGCATGGCCTGGATCAAGCCTTTGGTTAGTACATGTTGTCAGGGATTTGTGTGCTTATGGTCTCCAATTTGAAGCGTGCTCTCTTCTACACTTTAATCCATTCCCTGTCTCTCGTAGGAACATGGAAAATGCTATTGTCTTTAGCATCTCTGGTCCCCGAGCCTCCTTATTGTTTGGGCCAGACAGAGGTACAGTGCCAGGGCTGTGAAATGGGATGTCCTTTAAAGACTGACACAGAAAACCAAAAGGGCTGAGCAAACAAGCCCACAAAGACCTGCCCCTCAGTACAGGGCAACTAGCAGGTCAAACATGAAAACGAGAAGCCCTTACCATGGGTGACTGAAGGTCTCTGTGCCCATACCATAGACTAAGGATGCTAACCCCATGGAGGTGGTCATTTCACTGTACAGTGTGTTTCAGGGGCATCTAACGTGGCTCTGTAGGTCAGGTACCATTGGATGATTTTAGCCGCTATGTCCCTCTGCAGAACCAGCTCAGCAGCTGCCTGAGTTGAGCCTGCTTCATTCGCGCATGATGCTCCTGTGCACTTCTGAGCAGCAAACACCTTCCTCTTCAGGGGTGAAGGGAGGAGGCAAAGGGAAGTATAAGGGCAATGTTGGTCAAGTACTCAATTTGCCTTGCATGATGAAAGTAGATACAGTGGGTACATGATAACAGGGATACAGGGCTGGATGTATAATTCTTGATCCTAGTGTCCTTCAAGTGACACTGTGAAAGCAAAGGGAGGAATCTAGGGTATATTCTGCTAGAAAAGTAAAATCAATGTTTTTACAGGAGGAAAAAAAAATCATCATTTTCACAAAATGACACACTTCAAAAAATATTAGCAAATGCTTACTGTGTGAATATAGCTCTGTAAGTCACTTCGGGCTTAAAGCTCGTGCTCTGAACAAGCACAGCTGACCCCCAATCAGCAGAAGAAGGAGATAACACCTTCTCCAGGTACTTACGCAGTCCCAGAAGTCACATTAGTTCCAGGGTGCAGGGCTGGGGAGCCAATTTTGGAAGTTCAGGTAAATGGGAAGTGAAGTAAAGTGAAAGAGGACTTAGGATGGTGAGGGCAGGGTAGAAGAGGAATAGAACGCGGGTGAAGAGACCCTGAAGGAGAGAGATGTTTTGTACTTGGGAGCTTTATTCAGGCCCCTTTTTTCTCTCCTCCAAACACAGCATCCCTGCCTTGGTTCTTCCTTTTTTTTGCCTCGTTTCCAGCCTGGATGACCATGGCACTTATTCCATGGCACTTTTTTAAAAGCACAGGTTTTACCCAATCTCTGGGCACAAGACACGCCCCTCCCTAGTCTCCCATGAAGCACGGTATACCCCACTGAACTCCATCAAATTAATGTCTGCATTTCAGAGGTGCTGAGTTTTTACTGGTAATGTGTCCTGGACTGGGGAAGTGGAAATGATGAAAAAGAGTGTAACTTGTTGAATTCTTTACCATAAGAGCCCAACATGCAGTTCAAATTTAAGTGCTAAATGCCAGAGCTACAAAGTTTTTGTGTATCTGCAGAACATAAGCGCTGAAACTTGGCTGTGAGACTTTCCAAAACAAAAGTCAAGGGCCACTTCAACACAGCCTTGTTCATTGTTGTACAGTGACCGAGCTCACCTGCTGGGCCTCATTACAGGAGCTTATGGATGTTCTTGGCAAGAAAACAGATATCTCCCCAGGGAAGCTCGTGACCTGTAGCTAATAAGCTAAGCACAAAGAGAAAGAGCAGCAAACAGTAACCAGAAATACCCCAATGCCCTTGGGCTCCTTCCTCTTTTCATGTTGCAGGCTGAAGAAGTGAGATGTATATCCAACTGTTCCCACAGTGGCTCTGCTGCTGCCCCACAAAAAACCCACTCTCCCTTCATTGGATTGGCAAGACCTTGATGGAGACCCACTTGGTCCAGCAAGGTTTGAATAACGCCCAAGAAAATCAGCAGCAATCTTGTACGGAGGAGAGGAGAACTCTAGGAGACTAAATAAGGAAAACCAGAGTACTGCTGTGGTTACGGGCACCTCTCTCATTAGCAGCACTGGCTTCTGTAGCTCCTGTTGCTGCTGTGCCTCCCTCTCCCATTGCGAGCTTGTCTCTTCCCCTTCGTGGTGCTGGTACAATTCTTTGCAAGGGCAAGGGTCAAGTGGATCTGGGAACTATCCCAAATTTAGAAACAATCTTTTTCTTCTCCTTCCTCAGTACTGCCCGTAAGTTCACAAAACTCTGGCCAAGAACACTCTCTCGCTTTTGTTAAAGAGTTCCATGAAAAGCTAAGAATTGGTATGGGGTGAGGAGTGAAAAATTAAGGTATTTCCCAGAAATCCAGGCAAGAATTTTCAGAAGTGAGGATTATGAAGTTAGAAATTCAAATGGAAGGGACAATTAGGAGAACAGCTCTAATACACCTTGCAGTTGTTCTTGATTTTGTTACATTTTACTGCATTGATGTTGTACATTAAATCATCTAATCTATCCTCTGCCCTGTGCAAGAAGAGGTAAGTAAATGAATGGGATTGCCGATATTGGCAGTTAATAACATTTTTCTATTTATAGTACCACCAACCTCTGTAAGAAGGATCACTAGGTGTATTTTATACATGTAAGAAGAATAACAACCTATGATTATGGGGATAGTTGCTTTGTAACTCAACTTCAAGGAACCAAAGAGGCAGCGTCCAGAAGATTCAGCCTCACAGAAACCCATCGCATGTCTTAGGGCTTGGATCTCCATGGAAAATGCTGAGCATCTCCTGAAAAATGCTGAAAATCCTCACTCACTGAATGGCATCTGAGAGCTCTCACCACATTTGGGAAGGTGTGAAAAGTGGCTTTCAGTAATGGGCTCTTAAACTACAAGGCTGGGGAAGTAATACAACAGGACCCCCTGCCTTAAAACACAAAGCTCAAGACTTCTCTGAAGGAATGTGTTTGCTTCCCTCCTCCCTTTCTCTCCCCAGATCTTGCCAATTCCCATATTCTTCCAGATTCCTCCTTCCAGGTTGGAAGTGTCCTGATAGATAAGAAAAACTGGAAGGTAGGAAAATTTTTGGACATCATGTTTGTTGTCTCTAAACTATAAGTGATCAGGCTTTTGGTTCATAACTTCTGTTGCTGGGTGTTCATCAAATTGTTATAAGAAATAAAAATTGGCCTTTTCTCTTCAAACCCTGATGAACATGTTTCCCCAATGTAAATTCCTCCACTCTGCTTGTCAAAAAAATAGCCATCATCATCTGCACCTCTCTGCAGTGCTGAACAGTGAAGTTTCCTTCAAGTCCATTACCATCTCTCCAGAGTGATAGGACTGTTTTGCATTCCCCAACATTTTTCCTCGTGAAGCACATCCAGCAGGATTTCCGAAGTGCCTGGTAGGCTCGGATTCCTCAGATCTGGCTCCCTTGAGCTGGGATGCTCCGGGTGGCCCGGTTTCCCAAATGGTCTCAGAATGGAAACCTCTTGCATTGCTTTTGAAAACCATGGATATTACTGTTCCTATATATTTAAATAATCTTTCTACCCTGAGCGACTCATGGCAGGGTAAATACAACAGTATCTGAACAGTGCAGAACAGCTTTGATTGATTGTTATTTTTGTGTTTATGAAGTCTGAAAGTGTACACAAGGAGCATCATATGACACATGAAGACAGAGGACCATACAGAACATCTGTCCATTATGTTCTGCACAGTTATTTATGCCAAGAAGTGAAAGAAGATATCCTATTTCACCTCCAATGTTTGTAAGAAGCAGAAAACAAATTCCTCTCTTCTGGAAGAGGAGCTCACTGGGGTAATTCAGGCCTAAATCCTGCCTGATGTTGAGCATTTCTGCTCAATTCATCCTGATGCTTTGCAGCGTCCTTCCACTAATTCAGGCCTAAATCCTGCCTGATGTTCAGCATTTCTGCTCAGTTCATCCTGATGCTTTGCAGCGTCCTTCCAGTCCATTCTCAGCATCCCTCTCTCCCATGTTCATGGGCCACAAACTCTTGTGTTTCCTCTGAATCCGGATGAGTTGGGACACGGGCTTACTCTGCCCTGGATGGTGTTGCGGAGCAGCGTTTCTTCGGACTTTCTCTCACTTTTGTGAGAGATACCCTCCTGCTTCTCAGTGAGACTACCAGGGGAAACTAATAATGCTATTGTCATTTTTTCCCCACTTCTTGTTTAACTGATAGAAACCCCTGTGAAGCATTTGTGTATTAGTACACTCCTTAACAGTTTGTCTTTCTCTCCTAGGAAGCTGCCAGATGAGCCAAATGTGCTTTAGTTTAGTGTTTTCTTGTTAAACAGGATATTTGTGGGCAGCGAGCGGCAGATGTGCCTGGGAGGCCTGGCGCAGCACGGTGCACGGAGGGTCACGCGGGGCGGCTGTGGCACCGCGCGACTGCAGCTGTTAACTCCGGGTGGGAAGCCTTGGCCGCCAGTGCTGGCAATCCTAACCTTGACCAGCGGTTACCAGTCAGGAGCAAGAAAAAATAGTTATTTTTGGGCATCCTAGGTGCCAGCACACCTGCGTGACCCCACGAGGAAGCTGTATCTCGAGTGGGGTGGCAGCAGGACTGCAGAGCTGTGACCGAACACCCTCACGTCAGGGCCGGGATCACAGGCCACCAGCTGTGTGACAAGAAAACATCCTCCCAGTGACAAAATGCTGCCCTGACCCGCGCTGCTCGGCCACTCCCGCACGGCTCAGCCGTCCCGCCCG
>NW_009193291.1:0-3061 GCF_000690835.1 Fulmarus glacialis
TGCCCTGCTGTGTTGTCCCTCCAACAGAGAAGGGGGTGGTTGAAGTCCCCCATGAGGACCAGGGCTTGTGAATGTGAGGCTGCTCCTATCTGTCTATAGAGGGCCTCATCCGCTCAATCTTCCTGGTTGGGTGGCCTGTAGCAGATCCCCGCTATAATGTCACCTGTCCCTGCCCTCCCTTTAATCGTGACCCATAAGCTCTCGGTCATCCATCCATCCATCTTGGTCACCTTATCCATCCCCAGGAGGAGCCCCATGCACTCCAGCTGGTCACTGACATAGAGGGTGACACCCCCTTCTCGCCTCTCTGCCTGTCCTTCCTAAAGAGCCTGTATCCTTCCATTGCAACACTTCAGTCATATTAGCCATCCCACCACGTCTCCGTGATGCCAGTAAGATCATAGCCCTGCAGGCGTGCGCACGTTTCTAACTCCTCTTGTTTATTCCTCATGCTACGTGCGTTTGCATAGAGGCATTTAAGTTGGGCCCCCGATGAAGCTGTCTTACTGGCTGGGGTGGGTGGGGGTACTTCCTGGGCCTCCTTTTCGGCCCATCCTCCTCCAGGCTCTGGGCATCTATTGCTCGCACTGGCATCAAACTGGTAGGAGTGGGATGGATTGAGGTTCCTCTCCCCCCAGCAACTTTATGGCACTTAGGCGCCCTTGTTTTCTCTTTAAAAAAAGCTGTAACTTTTAAAGTTACATTTCCCAAATGTTGCACAGTGTTTAACACACGGTGATACTAATGAACTACAGGAGAAGCTGCTCAGCTGATAAAACAAACATTAGATAATAAACAGTGAGTGCCCCTATTAGAGAATTCAAAACACCTAAGAAATTAAAATATAACATGAAAACCTTCTGATCAAAAATATGAAGCATGATGCAAATCCTTAAAACTTTAGTGATGGGTTTACCAAAATATTGTCAAGCTTTTGCACCAGAAGGCTGTATTTGCTCTACTTTCAAAGATTCATTAAACCATACTAATAACTGCCAGCTCACACAAGGCAATAACATTGTATCTACAAATCTCAGTGGAACCCTTCTTCCATTTAAATTTATACAGGTCAAAACCAGTGATTCTTATGATAGCATATCATAGCTAACATTCATAATTAACCATTCATGCGAATATCATGCTTTAGATCTGCGTAAATTTTTTCATATTCATATGCTAAACAGCATTCTCAAAACTCCTTGCATTTTATAAAGTTAATGTTTATATAAAGTACATTATTATTACCTGTGATCCTGGTATTTCTCTATGAAAAGCATCTGTAGTTTCTTTAACAAGCTCTGTTAATGCATAATACTCAGGGGAGGTTTCGTTAACTTCTTGCTCTATATCTATGTTAATTCCATCCATATACTGTTTTTTCGCAAGGTCCACCTGTTGGGATATCCACGCCGCTCTTTTAGCAGGATCAACAATTTCCTTAAGAGGTACATCACCTAGACAAGAGGCCTTCAAGAGTTAGCACGTTTTTGCACCGCAGTAATAGTAAGGAGGAAAGGTTTGTCTTTACCAAACCGACAAACGTAACCACAAAATAAAAAATGCCCATACCCATACTGGTAAAATACAAAGGAGTTAACTTTTTACCCAAGCATAATTTTGAGAATCCACCCCAAAAGAGATTACCAGACTTCTTTGAGACAGCAGTGTTTAATATTAAGTTCTTTCTGGATTTTTTCTATCATTTTAATCTCCTTACTTCTGCTTATATTCTTTTAGCCACTGTAAACTTCCTTTCTTGAGATCAATGTACTTTCAGTATTTCCATGGAGCCAGAGGGACTATGTCTTACTGTTTAGATAAACATACTTTTATGTTTAACCTTTGTTGCTTTCCACATTGTGGTCTTGGATTCTGTTTTTGCCTCAACAGAGCCAAAACTTGATTACATCATGTAAGCTGTAATGGACTTTGTCTTTCTAATCAGCATTTGTACCTGCACAGAGTTCCCAAGTATTCATGTTTTAAAACTAAACCACTTCCTAATACAGAGGGATTGATTTAAGTGAAAAATACTAAAAATTACTTAAAATCCCTTCCCTTACTCTGTCTTTTGGGTACTGTGCATAACATCCAGAATATACACTCAAATAAGTATCTTCTACAGGCTTTTCCTTTCCTCCCCTCCTCCCTGTTCCTCCACAGCTGTGATATTCCCTGTTAGAGAACTTTTATTTAGATGTTACTGGAATGGTTTTGTTATTACTGTGGCAGAAGGCACCGCTGCTTTTCTTTTTAATACCCTGCACAGCAGCACGTGCAAAATGTCAAGGTATTATAGTCCTGTGTGCATTATCCCCTTACTAATTAATCCTCTTACTGATTTTTAATACTCTGCATACGTGTGAATGTGAAATGTCAAGGTATTATAGCCCTATGCACATTATGTTCTTCTTCATGAATCACATAAATATCCACATTTTCGCAATGTAACCAACCTTTCAGTACTATCCTGGAGCCTTTAGAATGAGCATAGCACATGAGCTCAGGATCGTACTTTCCGAAAGCTGCTACAGTTGTAATTTTTGACCAGTTGTAGGATTTCCAGGTTTCCTTTCCCACATCAAACACGAAGACCTGGAAAAGGGGTAAAAAGCACCCTCGTTAGCTCCAAACACTTCTCAGCAGGACAATTATTTTCTGCATGCCTCTTAAGAAGGTACGTGACTTGTGTCTCTGGAAACCAGCTCGCACGCTTGCCTCTCTGCACTCCGCCAGCTTGCAGGAACAGCTCCCCGGGGCCGCGAGCGGTGGCCCGGCAGCCGGGCCGGGAAGGGCCGCGGTGTATGGCAGCTGTGTGCAACACAACCCTGCAGCGGGGACAGCAGCCTGCAAAACCAAACTCATCGCAACTCTGACATTTCCTTGTAAATCACATGCACCTATTTTTTAAAAACCTGCTCGACTCTAATGCAGGCAATTAAAATAAGGCAGCGGTGTGCTTAACATGCTCCTAAACCGCGCAGGCCTCCCTGGGACCGGCCTTCGCCTCCCCCGGGCCGCTCTGCCCAGCCCTCGGCACTCCCCGGGGCCCAGAGCCGCC
>NW_009193292.1:0-10882 GCF_000690835.1 Fulmarus glacialis
TCCCGGAGCAGGGGTGAGCGGGGCAGCCCGGGCCTCCCAAAACTGCCCCTCAGGCTTCCTGCATACCCAAGCCGCCATCTCTGCGTCTCACATTATTAGCGGGATTGTGTTCAGGACTGTGAGACTTGGAGGCAGCGTTTCTTTTCCAAGAGGGTGTGATGAATTTGCAGTGGGGGACCTGTGGCAGCTAGTGCTTGGCAAGTGCTGTGTGAGGCTGGGGGCCAAGTGACTCAGGGAAGCTATTAATAGTCTCTGTTGAGAATTTTATATTGCCTCAGTAACACGGATCATTAATTTTGCTTTTTAATCATTAAGAAAATACCTTTGTTTGATGGAATGTTTGGGACAAAGTCAGATGTAAGAAATTTTTCTGCTTTTCTTACTCCTGTTGCATTAGCTATTAACTAAGTCACTAAGCTCTTAACTAACCTCTTTTTGATAATTTAAAGCTGATGGAATTATTATATTTGTATGTATACAAATTAGTATGCTGCTAAATCATTATTTTGAGTTGTATTGCTTTCTGAGCACTCTGTGTTTTTATATGAGAAATCTGGAGCAATAAAACATGTAATACAAACAAATTAAAGGAACTGTAATGGGGATTTACCCAAGGCATTTATCCTGTCTGAATACCAGTTTCTAATGAAATTACGAGGAAATAAGTGGAATTTATTTCTGCTGCTAATTTTCATTATTGTCTCCCTTTTAAAAATGTTCACTACAATATTAAGATGTCTTCTTCTCAAGTTCCTTCTCTTTCCGCAAGGCCAGTTCCTTCTCTTTCTACCGACAGTTCTGTAGTTCTCTGCTCAATGCCATTTTCCCTTTGTTCTTTCTCCTAAAAATCGAGCAGTAAAATAAGCAGCTTCCAGGGTAGGCTGTGATTCAGAAAGGATATAAGCAGGGCACCACGCACAAAAAATTCAAAGTGGCCTACAGATGGGTTAAAAATAGGAGGTGCATCTCTGGCTGTGTTCCTACCACCACTCCATGCAATGAAGGACATAAATAGGTGTTGGTGGCCAACCCACATCCTTATTTTGTCTTAGATGCGGGTGGTTGTGCAAGAGTCACCAACAGCAGCAGGATTTACAGCTCCTCCCAAAGGCCTGTGTGCAGCAGCCATGGTGCTTTGCCCACAGAGGCAGGGCTGGAGCCCAGGCAGCTGAACCAGAGCAGCCAGGACTTGCACCACAGTCTGCACAAGCCTGTTGCTGCCAGCAGCAGTCTAGGAAAAAATGACCATGCTTATTTTTGTGTCTGTTGCAAATGATAATTACTGCATCCGAAGATGCACAAATGGCAGCTGCCTATTCGCGGGGTCAGATGTCACCCTGAGCACGTATGAGTGAATGCCTCCCTGGAGACCCTCCCTGCCTCCCAACACGGTACAGGTGCCTTTTTCATGCCCTTGTTCCCCATTAGGCTGACAACACCTGCTCTACCACCACCTGCTTCTCACCTGGCTCCCAGCCAGTTCCACCTACCAAGGTCTTCCTTCTGCCAGATTAAAAAATGTCTTCCACGTGTACTGAGCCCTGCACATCTTTCTCAAAAAAAAACATCCTGCATTTAGGTAACTGAGGTTATTAATGCAGAAAATCAGTTTGTTATGCTCAGAGCCTTTTAATGTTATGTTCATTAAAATGTCATCATGGTAGATTTTTTCAGTAAAACCTTTGAGAGGCTTTTAATATCAACAAATCCTAGAAAGCCTTTTTATATCAATATTAATCTCATGAAGTCCTTTTTAGTATCAGCATAACTTCTGAAGGCTTTTTTAACCATAAAAACCTTATCAATGCAGTTTCTAAATTTATTATGAACCATAGAAAAATAATAACCAAAGTACAAGCAAGCAGTGCATTGCGAAGTATGAATTACAAAAACTGTTGCTGTCTTAATAACCTGAAACTCTAAAAAACCACCAGTAATGTCGTGGTGAACCTTAAGTACAGCCCTAGAGAATGTAATACTATAGACAGAAAATGTCTGAACAGGGACACAACTGTTACAGGACAGGGATGAGTTTTCTTTGGCCTCGAGTAAGGGCTCATGCTCTCCCCACTGTGTAAACCAGCAAGAAGCACAGTAATGAGTAAGATACATTCATATGGTTCATGATTCCTCACAACCTCTTAAATTGGGCTTTATCTTGCTATTTTATCATATTTACTATAGAATATGCTCCAGTGCTGACAGCAGTGCAGATGCAATTACAATACATCTACATCTCCCATTGCCTGTTCTGCTGCTGCTCTTAATGAGGCACTTTCCCAATGGAGTCTGGCAATGTACAGTTTTTGAAGTGGTAAATGAAATCATAGAACCACAGAATAGTTTAAATCATAAGTGGGTCATCTAGTTCAATCTCCACTCAAAGCAGGTCCAACTGGATCAGGGCCTTACCCAGTTAAGTTTTCAATATCTCCAGGGAAGGAATTTTTTTTTCTTAATATCTAATTGGGATTTTCCTTGGGCCCATTGCCTCTTCTCCCATCACCATCTGCCTCTGAGAGGAGTCAGGCTCTGTTTTCTCTGTTGAGCTTCTTAAGGCTGAACAAACCCAGCTCTCGGCCTCCCCTTGTATATGCTGAGCTCCAGTCCCCCGACCAACTTGGTGACCCTTCACCAGACTTGCATCAGACAGACAGCATGCAGTGAGCTTGATAATGCTACGAACGAGGGAGATTAAAGACTCCTGCATAGCAGAGAGTACGGGAGGAACGGTGGAGAAGAACTTACTGTTTCCAAGTTTCATAAAAATAGGAAGAAACTCTGGAGAGTGGTGCTGTGGAAATTGAGTGAAGTAACTTCTACTCTGCTCTGCAAGGACACCACTTATATCAACCACTGCCAATGATTACCTAATCTGATTGTAAAGAAGAAAACAGAAGAGATGTTCAAGGAGCTTGTGGAGGCCTCTTGGAAGCATGGGAGCGTGGCTTAGAAAGGTGAGGAGGTCTTGAGATAAGAGAAGAGAAGGACAAGGGTTTGGAGGGCAGGACTGAATGGGGTGCATACCAAATCTTGAGAGCTTTAAGGGATATGCTCCTTGATCCACCAGTTTTGGTGAAGCCTGAGAGGCTTTTGTACAGTCTTGGGGTGACTAAAATGAATCTGGCTGCCACAGGGAGGTAATATGAATGGCTAGCGATGTGCAATGGACAGTATGAACATCCTACCTGGGCTCCTGGGTGACATATTCCAAAGCTGCTTTTGGCCTCCATAGTTCCTCCATTCAAACACAACACCAAAAGGATCACCAGCACTGGGATTAGAGCCATACGAGAGGGGAAATGTCTCCCTGTCAAACTCAGTCTCCTTGCACCCAACTGTTGGGCTGTGACAGTGACGCTCAAGATCCCGGTCACCTCAGAGAGAAAAAATTTCTCCCACAGCTTCAGGCCAGCTGCAGGTCCAGCCAAAGCCTTCAGGTCTCTTTCAGTGCTCTTTGCTCTGCTTGCACAATTCAGAATGTTTCAGACTCTGTATTTTGCACTTGTGACCCATCTGCTTTGATGGTGCTTTAAGGATAATACAGGATAATATTTGCAGGCAAGCTTTGTTTTGCCAGCTGAGAGACTGCCTCTAATGCACACGATGTGAGCCAAGCATAGACAAGGAGGCAGCCACGGCCTTGGGCTTGGGCTTTCAAACAGATCTCGCACTTAGCTGGGCTGGAGGTTGACAGCGGTAGAAGTTCTTGAAATCAGGCAGCGCGAGTGCCATGGGTTCCCCAGGTCTGTCATGCATAGCTGTCCCCATGGCTGATTGGCACGCACAGTTCTCACCAAAATTCACATGCTGCACAGCCTGGAAGGCCCCCATCCCGCCCCTCCCCGCTCATCCTCCCTGCCAGGTAGTCTCAAGCAGCATGTCAAAACCTTCCGTTTTTTTCTCCAAGGTAGCTGTAGATAAACATGTTCCTGGTAGTTATCATTGAAGGGTGTTTAGGTTGTTGAAAGTGCTCTGCATTATTTGAAATGGGAAATTTGCAGGGTTGCACTTCAGTAAAAATGACCCAGTTGTGCATTTCTCCCTTCGCAACCGGCAGAACCACAGCTGCTCTATGCCTACGTGGAGCATGTGCCTTCTGCACAGGGTGCATCTCTTAGCAGCTGGCTTGTGGGTGTGTGTACATCAAAAAAAAACCCACTTACACATGTAAAAAAAAAGCAGGTTGATTTTAAAGGAAAAAAAAAATCTTTAACAGTTTTTCTTTCTCACTCTCCCCTAACTGTAACAGTTGTGTAGAGGTGTCTGGCTTGCAGCTTGAGTGCTGGTGCATGGGTTGTTCCCACTGAGAAAGATGCATCCTTGCAATCAGAGCAGGATGTTGGGGTAGCACAGATACAGCTCCACACATTCCCTATGTATGCACGAGCCTGCATGCACGACAAGGCATTGTGTAGTCTACCAGCTTGTGAAAAATTAATTGTGAAACCTCTGCAGGTGAAAAAGGCAGCCCCCATTTTACAACACAAAGCAGATTAACTGCTCACTGAGGTAGGTGGGTTTTTGCCTCTTTGAGTTCATCTCAGCAATCATTAGATACGAGAAAATCTGTGCAGTAGTTTACATGGACCTTCCTGTAAAATTTACATTATTTTATTTTTCAGATAGTTTCTAGTCTCCCCCAATTAAACCAGCATTTTTACTGTGATACGTGTACTGCTTAAGAGATGAGGCCTTTTCCTATTTGATTCATGTAATTTCATTTCGGCTTCAAATTTTTAAACAAGTGTAATAAATTGTGACAGAGCGCAGTGTTCACTCAACGTCTGGATGCTTTTGTACATTTCTTAGCTCATTATGATAATTAATACCAACTTACCATATTTCTGAGATTTTTACAGGCCATCTACATTGCTAGCATTTCTGCCCTTCACTGGAATGAAGAATTTTTAAATCCTTTTTCCCAGCTAGGGCTACAGATATGTTAAAGGGTTTTATAAATGTTGGGATGACTTTGGCTCATTGTGAGCTCCCGAAAGCTGCCATGTGTTCCCGCAGGTGCTGTGTCCCATCGGTCCCATCGCAGTGTCTGCCTCCCTTCTCCCAGCAGTGGGGGCATCTCCAGCTGGCAACTGTGCGGGGCCGCACCAAACCCTGCTGGGATTTTGTGCAGACTTAGGCACTCAAATTTGCTCTGTTCGTCCTCTTACATTTGAGCATGGAGACAGCACTCTGAATGCAAAAAGGTCACCGCTGTCTGCAATTCCCTCTGAGACTAATTATTATTGCTGTTTTCTTAACTTCTATGCTCTTGTAGGACCTCATTGCAATGTTCTGCTTTTCAGAAGCTTAGATAAAACCACAAAACATATACATAAAAGGTTTTTGTACCAAATGAAGCCCTGAGTCTGTGTTTTAAGCCGTTTGGCTGGAGTGGAGACACCTCTACACAGGTATTGAGGACTGCTTTCAGGAATAGTGCTTAGCAAACAGTCGAGTCTCTGAGCCTCTGCTGCTTAGTAGCTCAAGACAGATCCAGTACTGTCCTGTGAAAAGGTTCAGAAAGTGGATAAATCGTGATGGAAGTAGAGGCAATAAAAATAAAAAAACCTCATGAGGACTCTCCTTTTCCAGAAAACACAGTGAGATCACTTTGTCTTCATTGTGCTATCCATTTTGACTGCAGTATGCCTGTTTCTCGGTATGGTAAAATCTAGATTAGGACTCTCAAACTCATCACTGAAATAGCAAATAGCAAAGAAATACCTTACAAATCCAAGCACTCCAGAAAATGATGGCTCCCTTTTCAAAGACAGGCACATGCACTCATTTCCTGGAACATGTGCTCCATGCACACAAAGTGGACTGAGTGGGCAAGGGCAAAATTTACCTTAGAGACCCTGACGTCCTGAAAGAGGAGCCTAATGTTGGCTCTGTGAACTGTCCCATGAAGGAGCATCTCTCCCCACTGGCACGTGGCTATGATCCTGAGAGACCAGCTTCTCCAAGGAAGAGCTACTCTTTATGGATCCCTCTCTTAATGTCAGTTGGGACTGTTGCTTTCCTCCTGCTTGACTTTTAGTGAGAGCTATGTAGAACATGCGCAGAGTTGTTGGATGACTACATATCCCTTAGTTTAGGCCTGTCCCTTATTTTTTGAAGTGTCCGTGAGGGTGATTACTTCTCCATTTTTCTATGAGTCATTACTTCATCTGTTGCATGAGTAAAAGGTGGGTTGACTCAACCCAACTTTTGCAGAGCCCTGATAAACAGTACATTGATTAAGACTTGTTCTCACAGGAGGGAGAGAGCCAGGGTCATAACAAAAACTAAAGAAAAATCTCAAAAATTCTGTTTTCTCCTTGAGCTGTCCTTAGACTTCACTGAAATGCACATCAGTGGGAAGAATCACAAACAGCTTTCTGTTTCTGGTTTGACTATTAAACGTGTTATGAATAGCATTAATGAAATTGTATTCAGAGTAAAAAGACTTATGGAAGTGTTTTCTTTTACCCTACAAATATTTGCCATACATGAACATTATATATTTTATTGAGAGATGGTTTGGAGGTACAGAAAAAGTTTCTTAAGTCCAATAATGTATTAGCTCTTTCTGGCCTGGCAGTGATTGTTCCCAGGTAGACCCCTCACCAGTGTTCTGTGGAAATTTTCATGCAAATTTAGCAACTTTGAAAAAGAAGGATAATGAACCGTTATGAGCTGTTCTGTACTGGCAGGAGCACTTTTAGCACTAACGCTATAGAGGAGGGAAAGCCTCTGAGCCCTGTGATAGAACTACACAGACAGAAATTTTCCCTTGGACCCTACCATACCGACCACGACTGAATCACAGCGGAGACCTAAGGAGAAGACACTCGCAAATAAGCTTAATGTGAGGGGCTCACTAAGAGTTTGCTGGAAGTCTGCAGTGTGAAGATTGAAGAGCCTGGTCAGAAAAAGATGAAGATCTGGGAATGATTGAGAGAAGTCAACCCTTCCTCTGGAGGGGTTTCTGAGTTATGTTTGCTGAAGGCCGTTTCATCTTCCCAGCAATCCTGTTTGAAATAAAGTTGTACGTGCTGATCTCAAACATCATGATTTATGGGTATGCACAAAAAGTGCATCCTAAATTTCTCTGACTGTATATAGATATATGTTCTTCTGCCTGTGAAACACAAAATAATACATTGGGATGGATTTACAGGAGAGCTGTAAAGATTCCAAAGAATTAGAGCTAGTATTATCTGAGTACTCCAGCTTTTGTTAGCTAAAGAAGAACCATCACATATATTATCAGGGAGTAAATAGTAGCAGTGTGGGACACAACATTGGGGGCTTATTCACTCAACATGCAGAGGTACGGAGCTGTCAAAGTGATCATCACCTAACTTTGTGCCCCAATATTGTTCCTGTATGCTTGGTTCTTTCAATTACATTCTTGCATGGACTGTGGCTGTGATAATGACTGCAATGGTTACATCCCATTAATAAGGAAAGATATCCCTTTGCATCTAAACAGATGCTTTGCAATTTATGATATAAATGACAATATGATTTTGCATAAATCAGCAAAGGCAGGAGGACTGTCAGATGAAAGACAACTTGTGAATGCAGATTATAAAAATAATTTTACTTCTAAGAATGAAACTTCTGAAATAATTTTTTTATTTTGCTGCTTTTAACAACATCATGACTGGTGCAGAAGCAAGAAAAGTGCATTGTAGAATACCACATGTCTCTGGATATCTGTAGGTCTTCATATAGCTATCACTTGTTTACGACAGGAAATTAAATAGTATTATTTTCTAAGATTCATCCACATTTAAAATAATACAGTGGAAACTGGAGCTATTGCCTGTGCTGGTTTTGGCTGGGGTAATTTTCTTCGTAGTAGCTGGTATGGGGCTGTGTTTTGGATTTGTGCTGGAAACAGTGTTGATAACACAGGGACGTTTTCATTACTGCTGAGCAGTGCTTACACAGAGTCAAGGCCTTTTCTGCTTCTCATCCCACCCCACCCGTGAGCAGGCTGGGGGTGCACAAGAAGCTGGGAGGGGACACGGCTGGGACAGCTGACCCCAACTGACCAAAGGGATATTCCATACCATATGACGTCATGCTCAGCATATAAAGCTGGGGGAAGAAGAAGGAGGGGGGGATGTTCGGAGTGATGGCGTTTGTCTTCCCAAGTAACCGTTACGCGTGATGGAGCCCTGCTTTCCTGGAGATGGCTGGACACCTGCCTGCCGATGGGAAGTAGTGAATGAATTCCTTGTTTTGCTTTGCTTGCGTGCGCAGCTTTTGCTTTACCTATTAAACTGTCTTTATCTCAACCCACAAGTTTTCTCGCTTTTACCCTTCCGATTCTCTTCCCCATCCCACGGCAGGCAGAGTGAGCGAGTGGCTGTGAGGGGCTTAGTTGTTGGCTGGAGTTAAACCACAACATTGCCAAAATAGATTAGTTTTTTTTTCAACTGAGAAAGCAATTAAAGGGTTCACTGAAAAATGCGTACTTCCTTTTGTGGTCAATGATTCCTCAAACCATTAAATGTCAAAATGCTTTTCATAGCTTTTTACTAAATAGTTGAAAGGAAAATCATCCATTCTATGATTATTTTTAAGACAACAATGAAGCTGGAGAAAGAGAATGAATATTTAGTTCCACCCAGTTGCTTGTCTCCCATGATGAAAACATCCTGTGAGCAACTCATCATTTGACCTTGAAAGCTTTGCATCAGAATTCTTCAATTGCTTTTCCTTATCTACTAAGGGAATTTTAGAATTACCAGGAGTTATTTTATTTTGTTAACATGAATGCATAGAAATGTTGAGGCATATCCCCTCTACACCCTGTAATTGAAATGATCTGAAATGGCTTTTGACTATGAAGATACTCAGTGTATGTTAAGCGAAGATTTTCTGCTTGAGATTTAAAAATTTGTAACTGGATGAAACATGAACTGCTTATCTATATATTAAGAAGTTAATACACTACTATCTGTGAAACAAAGTTTGATTAATATATATTAATCTATTAAAAATGTGTATATAACTACCAGCTGTCCAGTTTAGTAGGAGGTAAAGAGTCCATCCAAACAGTTCAGAAAATCACATGGATATATGTTCTCCTGCCTGTGAAACACAAAATGATACATTGGGATGGATTTACAGGAGAGCTGAAGTCTACCCAGTAGACGGTAGACTACAGAAGACCTCATAAGGAGGTTTAAGTTGAAAGGTGGCTTTGGCCAAGAAAAAAGGACACATGTTTAAGCAGCCTTCCATCAACCTGACCCCTAGATATGCAACTGGCACTTTGGGGGTGGCATCAGGAGATGCTGTTCTTAAAAACATTCTGGTCTTGCATACATGTGGACAAAACATCTGAAGAATAGCTGTTACCATAGGATAAATGTCTATTCTTTATCAGCATGTATGTGCCTGTTTGTTCATTTCTTTACAGTAAATTGGCTTAGCATGATATTAAAAACTGAAAAGCAAGAGGTTAAGAAGTGTACTGAAATACCCCAGCTCAACCAGCTTTACTAGCAAACTCAAAGCACCCAACAAAACAAACATATATCAAACTGGGCTCTCAGCAACAAAAGGAAATGAAGCTAAACAGCCTGTGCAGTTTTGCCAATGACTGCTTTCATGGTTGGCAGCAGTGTAAGGCCTTACAAGACATGTGAGAGAGCATCAGTCGGGTCAAAAAAGAATCCCAGTCTCAGCACCAGACATTTCACATAAGGGAGAAAGATTAAGGTGTGCCTGGATGTCCTGTACTTGAAAGTAATATATTTATAGGAATATATTTTATAGCTGATCTTGTGGCATCACTAACTGTTACATTCAGACAGTTTCCTTACCCTACTGGAGGGGGTTCCTGACATTGCAACAGATTCAACGTGAAGAGCTGGCTAATTTTTCAGAAAGAAATACTGTCTCCCACAAGCACAGCTGAAAGCAGCAGTTACACAGGGCTAGGAAGGGAACAAAGACCCGCCAGAACCCAAGAGCTGCCAGGCTGGACAGGAACCAAGATCAGTGTAGTCCAGATCCATGCTATGATCTGGTACCAGATGCCGCAGAGGAAGGCACCAGAAAATGGCACATGACAAGTGTGGGATACTTTTCACCCAGTAATATCTCTTCCATCTGTGGTGGAAACTGCACATCTGTGTAGTTAGGAATCCCCTTAGCTACAGAAATAGGAGGGCTTTCAAACCATCTTGCCATTAGTTTGTGATAATGTCAGGTATTCTTTATCTAAAAAACACAAGCCTTCTTCAAATTATTACAAATTCTTGGCCACATCCTCTAAGCTGTCATGTTAGCGGCACAAGAGGAGCCTAGCTGAAGCACCTATGGAGGGTCCAAGACACCATGCTTTTTTCAAAGAACAAGATGTAACACTTTCATAATGAAGCTAAGCCTGAAACAGCACGCATGAAGAAGGAAAGTCATATTTTCAAGGAAAAAAATGTATACTGTATCTGTAGTAGATACAGCCAATTCATAGGTCGCCAATGGAGAGTCTGCAGTTGTTTGATGTCTTTTTTTCATACATGTATTCTTAATATCTCTTACTAAGCTTTGAATATTTGTTTAGATTTTGTCCTCTGTGACTTGTGCAGCTCGACGCATCTTGTCAGTGATAGCTGTGGTGACGTTTAGGGGAAGCAGTTTATTTTTCTCGTGGATTTAATTCAGTTTTGAAGGCACTTATTTTCTTATACAGATGCTGAAATTGCTGGAACTTGTTTTGTTTAGGCACATTCTATATTTACTTTTTTGTCTTTGCTGTGGTATTTATGAGATTCATAGTACTGTGAAGCAGACATTTTTTTCTAACCTTTGGACTTTTCAGATGTGTGTATGTCCGTAAACACACACACACATGTATTATATAATAAATATA
>NW_009193292.1:10909-11819 GCF_000690835.1 Fulmarus glacialis
TGCATATGTATAACATGCATAAGATTTCCAAGAAAAAAGCATACTGGACATTTTATCAGACTGTATTACAGACACCAGTTAAACAATGGTTTTCAGCACTTTTTTATTTCTGTTTTAAATTTTTTGGGGGGGGGGCGGGATCAGAATCTGAAACAGGATCATATTTCCTGAAGACTTATCTGACTGGTCATTTAGCCTCTATTTAGCCTCAGGACTCGTGATTGTAAAGCCTTGCATTAAAGGATGCATCCTGCCAGTAGCAGAAGCCATTCAGCATCCACTGAATTTGGTGGGAATTTAAAACTTGAAGCACCTTGCAAGAATGAGCCATAGTCATCACCTACCTTGGTTTCACACCACAAAACCACAAAACATAAGAGACCCTGTGGCTCTGCACAGATTAATGTGAAAATTTCGTAGAATCGTAGAATAGTTTGGCTTGGAAGGGACCTTTAAAGTTCATCTGGTCCACCCCCCCTGCCGTGGGCAGGGACATCTTCAACCAGACCAGGTTGCTCGTCCAACCTGACCTTGAGTGTTTCCAGGGATGGGGCATCTACTACCTCTCTGGGCAACCTGTTCCAGTGTTTCACCACCCTCATTGTAAAAAATTTTTCTTCCTTATACCTTGTCTGAATCTGCCCTCTTTTAGTTTAAAACCATTACCCCTTGTCCTATCGCAACAGGCCCTCATAAAAAGTCTGTCCCCATCTTTCTCATGAGCCCCCTATAGGTATTGAAAGGCCACAATAGGGTCTCTCCTTCTTTTCTCCACGCTGAACAACCCCAACTCTTTCAGCCTTTATTCACAGGAGAGGCGCTCCAGCCCTCTGATCATCTTCGTGGCCCTCCTCTGGACTCACTCCAACAGGTCCATCTCCTTCTTATGTTGGGAGACCCAGAGGTGAAC
>NW_009193292.1:11998-14375 GCF_000690835.1 Fulmarus glacialis
GATCCCTTCATCTCCCAGCCTGTATTGATACTGGGGGTTGCCCTGACCCAGGTACAGGACCTTGCAACCCATGATGTCCTCACAGATGACATCTGTAGCTCTTCCTTGTTCACTGATTTAGTCACTCCATCATAGAAGACCATAGTTGATCAGGCAAGACTTGAATCATAGAATCATAGAATCATGGAATCATTAAGGTTGGAAAAGACCTCTAAGATCATCAAGTCCAACCGTTAACCCAACACCACCATGCCCACTAAACCATGTCCCTAAGCGCCTCATCTACACGTCTTTTAAATACTTCCAGGGATGGTGACTCTACCACTTCCCTGGGCAGCCTGTTCCAAGGCCTGACCACTCTTTCAGTAAAGAAGTTTTTCCTGATGTCCAATCTAAACCTCCCCTGGCGCAACTTGAGGCCATTTCCTTTCGTCCTATCGCTTGTTACTTGGGAGAAGAGACCAACCCCCACCTCGCTACAACCACCTTTCAGGTAGTTGTAGAGCGCGATGAGGTCTCCCCTCAGCCTCCTCTTCTCCAGGCTAAACAGCTGCTTCTCATAAGACTTGTTCTCTAGACCCTTCACCAGCTTCGTTGCCCTTCTCTGGACACGCTCCAGCACCTCAGTGTCCTTCTTGTAGTGAGGGGCCCAAAACTGAACACAGTATTCGAGGTGCGGCCTCACCAGGGCCGAGTACTTGCCCTTGGTGAAGTCAATTTGCAACTTTTCTGGTGACTGGTCAATAGAGATCTGCTCTTTATGGAGATCAGAACTGGCCAATGTGTAGTGCTACATCTATACTGCCTTTGGTAGCTGGGATTGAGGTGAGGCTTGAGTTCACGGGGACAAGGGGTTTGAGTCATTTGCTTCCTTATTGCCCCTGGGGAGGGCTCAGTGGAGCCTGGAGAGCTGGTTGGGCTCAGTCCAGACTATAGATGCTATGGACCAACAGGATGGTGTAGTCGTAACCTCACTTGTTTCACATTACACCATGCCACTAACCTGTGGGGTTAACTGTTTGCATTCACCAGAAAAATCAGGCAGGCTATTAAATTATTTTCATGTCTCAGTTTCATAACTCAGTGGTTATCTGGCTTTGAAATAGAACAAATACATCCCCTGCTGTGCGATGTGCAATGATTAAGTGGTGAGGCAACCCGAAGGTGAGCAGCCCCATGTTGCAGAGCCAGCCAAGGTATGGCCATTACGCTGGTGGGTAGAAAAGCTCTAACTCAGCCCAATGTCTGCTCTTTGGTGTGGTTTTTTAAATTCATGTGCAGAGATCACTGCTTTAGAGGTTAGCTTAATTCTCTGGGAAGTAAAAGGGCTTTCATGGTCTGTGTTGCCAGACCGCAGGGAACACAAGTTTGGCAAGATGAGATCGACTGAATGTAATGCACAGAAAAAAGAGACTGCCAGTGCTTGAGAGGGGATGATCTGCAGGCTCCAGGGTGGACTCAGTATGGGATACAAAATGATGGGGACTTGCAGGTCTTTTATCTCTCACAATTTCCCTGGAACAGCCTCAGTCATTACAACACGAGCCTTTTAATCGTGCAGCTTGATTAACTGTCACACCTTTCTAGAGACAAAATATATTTCTCTTAAAGAAATTGTGAATTAAAATCCAGAAGAAGATTCCTAATAAGCATGAAATGCTGACAGATGATGCTATTTGGAGTCTGAAAGTCAGCGGACACGTACTCCTCTCTGCCGCCTGGTGTGAGATGGTCGTGTTGGGAAGGGGCAGGGTGCCTGCACTGGAGAGGGGGCTTGCCTCCTCCTGCACCCCACGAGCAGTCGGCATGGCAGCTGCAGCGGGGTGGCTGCCTCTGTGCCCTCTCAGATGGGGCTGCACCCTGTGCCAGAAAGAAGGGGAGACGAGCTGAGGAGCATGACACTGCCTGGCTGCAGCATGTTGCCTTTTCTTCTGCCACGTACCACAGGCCTGACACTGCTCGAGGCTGTCCTTGAAGGTGCTCTCGTGCTCCTGCTGTCATGCTGGGATCAGGAGGGGAAGACCAGGCCAGTGCCTCAAACCATCTCTCTTGCTGTGACTGACTGCTCCTCTGGTTTCATCAGCACAAACCCCATCTGACGGCACCCTTCAGCCCTTCCCAAGACCCAGGATGGCCGTGCCACCTGCGCTGCAGCCGGCCTCGATCCAACAGAGCTTCTCTTTTTTTTCTTATGGTAAATTACTGACATAGGAGATGCTGAATTATTTACTGGATTGCCTGCAAACTTGATTAGAAATTAAAGATTAGCTATTTCCACATCATTTTGGCTTTCCTTGTTTGTTACAGGATGTGGCCAAGCTGGCATAGGAGGGCGGGCAGGCTCCCGGCGCTGGGGGGGGGTTGGGTTGGGGTGGTT
>NW_009193292.1:14406-69529 GCF_000690835.1 Fulmarus glacialis
GCAGGAAGGGCTGTGCATGCCGGCGGGGTGCCCCGTTGTACTGCTGTAGGGGCCTGTGGGTGTGCATCAGGCCCACGATGGAAATGTTCTGGATTAAAAAATGGAAACAACTTTCTCCGGGGTGGACCTTTCTTTCAACCCTCGTTTTTTCATGGTTGCAGTTTAAGTGTAGTCCCACAGACACCCTGGCGCAACTGAGAGGAAAGTGAGTTGCAGCGCAGAGGTGAGAAGGGGTAGGAATTTCCTAAGCCTGTTTTTTTGGTCAAAGAATGGTGTATTGGGTAATTTTACCTCGGTCCAGGGGATCGGGTCCGTGTCAGATGCTGCAGCTTACAGCAGGTCACCTATTCTCTTGTACTTTGCACAATCATTGACACTAATGTCAAGTGAATATTAAATACTAGTGTCGTGTGTGGTTTAACTGATCATATAAGGGCAAATCAAACTAAAATCAGACACAAAGTTACCTCCTCCCTCTTCCTGGCATCTTGCTCAGAAAAGTTAGAGTTTAGATTTTTTTTTGAGAGACTCTCAAACCTTTACATGCCTTGAAAAATGGAAGATTTGTAAAATCATTGTTGCTACCTAAGAGTTGTAGTATGGATCCTGAACTGGAGAGATGCTACTGTCTTCAGCTGATGGTGCCTTCATCTTCTTTTCTGTGCAAAGCAACAGCAACTTGCGAATAAATGTGAATGTTTCTTTTCTCTTACCAAGAACAGATGGTCCACATTTCTGCATTTCTAATGGTGAGGAAAGGGCCAAACAAATGAAGGAGAAATTGTCCATCTAGCAAAACTACTGGTCCAGACATGCTGGAATAGGAAATGGAGCTAGGAATGGCTGGTTACAGTATCAGACTTGCATTCAGGACAGAGAACGGTCTTTCAGACCGTGGTTTATGGCCAATAAAGACATGGTTCATCATAATGCACTTGACTAATCTCTGTTTATTGCCAAGTGATAGTATGAGTTAACAAAACAGCCAAAAAATTTACTTTTCTAGCACATTTTCCCCTACCAGGAGGCCTTGCAGTTGACAGGGATGTTCGCAATGGGCAAAGGTGATCTCTCAGGCTGTGGTTAGTGAGGGGATGGCTCACAAGACTTGCTCTGCCTTGAGCTGCAGCTCATCTGTGGGGAAGTTGAGGATGTGAAGTTGCTGATTAATGACATTTTCAGCAAGAAATGCATTTCCAGCACAGATTTTTTAAAAAGCCCCAACATTTATTTATTCATTCCTTTACTATGTGATAATGTATGCAGTTAACATTGTACTTCAAAGGCACTTTCATGTTTTAAGGGAGAGGTGTCAAATAACGCTGTAGAGTGGTGTTTTTCCATCTGTTTGTACTGTGTTTTTATGTTGCTTTTTGTGGGGCTGTTTTTTTGTAATCCAAGCTATTTCTGAACTGATTATTTCAGAACTGTGGGATCTGTTGCTACATACTTTGTGGCGATTATTTGTCTGAATCCTTCTACTCTAGTCAAAAGCCAACGAAAAAGTCTCACCAGCAGCAAAATAAATAGTGACCTGAGCTAACCTCTGCGGGTGGAGCGGCTCAGGGTGCAGCACACGCTCCATGGAGGACCTGGAGAAAAGGGATACTGTGCAATGCTGGCAGTGCTGTCATAAGGGGCTTGTAGTAAGTGTTTCATCCTTATACCACGAGCGTCCCACAGCGATCTCTGTCCTTGGGAGAAGTCATCCCTTTCTGTGCTGTCTTCTAACAAATGCCCAAGAGGAGACTGTCACTTAATACTGATTATCTATGATAGGGACCACAGGCTCTGAGCGCTGTCATAGCCTGAAAAGGACCTGTGAGGCAGGTTGTTATTTCTTCTGGCCTTCTCCTAGGCCTGCACCATGTCTGGCTCTGATATGCTTATGAAGATCTCTGGTGGTAGAGTCTTCCCTGCATTTTACTCTTGTACTGTGCTTACTGCTACAGAGTTTTTCCTCAGCTGTTCTCTGGATCTTCTATTCTGCAAGTTAAGTCCATTTTTTTTGTCCAGCCCAACACAGATTTGGAGAAAAGATTGTTCTCTTTCTCTTTGCAGCATCCTTTTACATTCTTGAAAGCTTTATTATGTTCCTCTCAGTGTTCTCTTTAGGGTAAACAATCCCAGTTCATTCAGTCTTTCCTCATGTGACATGCTTTATAGACCTTTGATCATTCCTGTTGCTCTGCCTGTTCACCTCCTTCTGAATCACAGTGACCATGACCTTCTGCATCTTCAAGCTACAGCTCTCTTTTTATGTTCAAGCATGGTGGTGTCTTTTTCACCACAGAAAGGACATTGTTGATTCAAGTTCAGCTCTTGCTCTGCACTAATCCTTAGATCACTCCAGCACAGTGGCTGAGTAACCAATTTTTCCCATTTTGTATTTGTTGATGATCATTCCTGACTGGGTGCAGTAACTTGCATTTGCCTCTAGAGAGGAGCATCTTTTTTTTCTTTTAAGTGCATCTTCAATTTGTCAGGAATGCTCTGAGCTTTGTCCTCCACTACGTTACCAGAGGGAGAGTGTCCTGTTTAACCTTTCTGCAAATCAATTAACATTGTTTGTCAGAGACCAGTACCTTGGGTATTTAGGAGACACTTCCCTTTCCCACTTGGAGAGGAGCTGACTACTTCTGTCCTGCCCAGCTGCACGTTTTTTCATAGTGCTAAGATCCTTTGGGAATCTGCAGTGTGCCACATGGTAACTATTCACAAACTGCAAGATAGCTGTCTATCATTACTAGTCACTACACTATTTACTAACCGAAGTGTCTTGCAATAGACCTTATCCAGTTACTTTACGGTCAAAAGATAGAAGTAAGCATCCTCCAGACAGCTGGAGACAACAAATGTCATCCTGAGGCAGGCACGTAAATCAGATCAGCTGAATCATCCTCTGAAAGTGCCTGTCCCTCTGAACTGACTTAAAAGGGAGCATGGGGTAACTGTCTCAGACATAGTCATGGCTCAAAGGAATCCCAACCCATCTCTTTGGTGGTCATTTTACTCAGTGGAGTGAAAGGGCCTCATGAAGAACCTCATTTTCCACTGACCTGTGAAGAGGGTTCTCTTTCTGGTTGTGTTACTGAAATGAATGTAATAAACTATCAAATATGGGAAACCGCCTTCTAAATCTGTGACTATAGACTTGAAATCAATGCATCTGTTAGTGCTCTTTCTCCAAAAGAGGTGATCTATTCAGTGGAAAGACCACCAAAGTCTTCCTGTGGACTTCAGTGGGGACTCAGTATTCAAAAAGGTTTTTCAGCAGAGGAAAGGCACATATTCACACAAGGAGAAGAAATTTCTTCATGGGCACCGTTAAATTTTGCTCTTTGATGGTTATTTGGTAAAAGCAAATTGCATTAGTGTAGCTCACTTCTCTTGTTGATATTATCATTCCATGCATTTTTCTGGTGTGTGTTCTGCACTTAGGAATGGAAATTACTCTGAGTCCGTAACACCCTACTTCATGAAGAGTTCTGATTTCAATGTAATGGTTCAGGAACTGTGTTAATGTATATAGAATAATCCAATGATAGAATATATTTTACGTATGTGTGTGTGTGTTTAAGTGTCTCCCTTAGACCCTCTCCTATATTCAGATTCTTTTGCCATCTGTAGTATTGTTGTGTTCGAGTAATCCTGCTGGGGAACGCTCAGACACTGCCCCACTGACAGTACACATTTCTCCTTCCTACTACACTCATCATTCACTGACCGTAGCAGCAGTAAGCCTTCTACCCAACACGGTTCACTAGAAACTCTTGTTTTCCTTTTGTGATCAATTCCTCGGGAGTCTAGAAGCTGCAAGGAGAGAGGCTTTGAAATTTGGTTTTCTTTTTGTCAAAGGGA
Organism: Fulmarus glacialis; assembly: GCF_000690835.1. Lineage (NCBI taxonomy): Eukaryota > Metazoa > Chordata > Aves > Procellariiformes > Procellariidae > Fulmarus > Fulmarus glacialis. Next base: position 18,268 of record NW_009193292.1, read on the forward strand.
GTTGTGCCTACTCTATTCACAGCAGTCAGTATCAGCAAATTTCCAGACCTGTCTATATTGTTTCCAGTCCTCATGTTACTGAGAGATGTGAGACCCTGTGAAACGACAGAAATGAAAACATCTATTTATAATAGTCATAAAGCTATATGAAAATAAAATGGCTTTTCAAGGGGATAACTGACCAATCAGAGGACAGAAAAACTCTCCACAGGGTAGACTGAAATTGTTCCCAAGCACTGGGAACAATTCACATGATGAATTGTGATGATGATTCACATGTTCCCAAACATGTTGTTATATTTGTGTGTTTTGCTCTGTAGAGAGCTTAAAGACTCTGTGGCACAAGGTAGTCTATAAATCTAGGATGTTGCCATTGATTTCTACAGTGACAATGCATCAGTTGGCAAAACTTCATCTATCTTAACTTCAAGATATTTCAAGCTGTTGTATGTGAAGTGTAAAGGCTTGAATTTATTTGTTATCCAGTTCTTGCACAATACCTGCAAAATCCTCTTTGACCTTGAGAAACTCTGAGTTGGGTTTTCCAACCCAAGCTGGCAATAACAAGACTGGGGCATATGCGGGTGGGATAGTGGTCTGTGTGAAAACTTGCACTGTTCAGTGCCTGATGATAAGATCATTTCGTCAGGGAAAAGAAGTCACTGATATCCGACATCTTCATTGTCGTGTTAAGCGATGAGGGAGAACATCAGCCCATATAGGTGATTAACCTTCCCTGTTCCCCAAAGGGCTGGCTGCTCACAAGCAAGGTCAAAGGTAGATGATAGGACAGCCTGAGAAAGCTGACCCTGTCACCACTTGAGCTCTGCTTGTATGGTAGATAAATGTATGTTTGGGAATGCCATGTTTTTTATTCTCCACTGAAGTGTGCATACTGTTCCCATTTGATCCTGGGCAACTGGCTCTAGATGGACCTGCTTGAGCAGGGTGGTTGGACTGGATGACCTCCAGAGGTCCCTTCCAACCTTAACCCTTCTGTGATTCTGTGATTATACCTGAAACCATACAAGCTCCCTACCAACTTTTCCCTAAATTGAGTTAAAGAGGGGATTCTGACTCAAAGTCCAGTAACTGTTTCTTCTAGCATCAGCCTGGTATTAGACTCCACTTCGTGTTGGCTGATGACAATGTGCACAGTGGGTGAGTGTCATGTTGCTTATGGCACCATAACTTTTACTAAATGTGTGACAAATGTAATGCAATATGAAATAATGCGAACCACATAGTGCTTATCAGTTTAACAAGCTAAAATGTATTTGATGATGTTATCTTTGCTTTTTATTTGTGCTTGTTCATTTGCAAAATTCAATCATTTGCAATTGGCCTGCCTGTTGTTAGTGCAAGTTGGTTCTGCTGAATATTGAACTTAATATAATTTGAGAGTGTTATTAAATATGATGCCTGGTCTATTAGTTTCATTTTAATGTGCTGGACATCTTCATAGAGAGCTTTGTCTTAGTGTCCATTACAGGGGAAGATCAGTTTCTAAGCAAGTTGCAGTGCTGCAAGCTGCATTTTCTGAGAGAAAGAGAGAAAAACACTTTAGGAAAATATATAGCTTGTCAATCCCTGCTTTTTCTAGTCTATGATGTGAAGGGTCTTTCAAAGGCTGAACACATCACATATCAGTTGGTATAAACAGATCATGCTACATGCCATGAATTTTAGATTGTGTGTCATTTTCATTTATTTTTCCTTATTTTGAGTAGCAGCCCTGAAATTTAAGCATGAAAAAAAGCTAGTTGAAAAAGCCTAGTGGATTTATCACCCAGCAGGTATTCGGTGACAGCTCTTGCCACAGGGATTATAACTCTTCTCTTGTCACTTTCTCCTTGAGCGCAAGCTACATAGCCTGGGAATTTAAAACGCCAGCTAATGAGAGATTAGAAGCATGTAATTTTTAGAACCCTTGTACTTTCAGGAGAAAAAATAATAGTAGGTTTCCTCTGTCATTCACGCCAACCTGATCTAAATTAGCTGGAGAGACCGCAGTGAAGGACACTTCAGTTTAAAACTCTTATTTTCATGTCAACTACGCAGCATTTCCTGGTCAACCTCTTTGTCTCCCGTGAAGAATGACAGGGCAAATTCAGCTCTAGAGGTGGCTGAGGGCAGACTCGATTGCTTTTCGGGCTGCAGGCTGAGATGCAGCGTGTGTGCACCACTGCGCTTGCTAATTGTGTGCTTTAGGCTCTTCTTATACAGAGCTCGTTAGTGGTAAGGACTAGAGATTTTGTTGTATGTGGTTCCAATTGATCTTAAAAAGGTCTTAGAGATGTGCCTTGCCAAACAGCAAAGGAGATGGCAAAAAGTAAATACAGAACAGGTGAAAATCTGGCAGCGATGGATCCATGGTGGACCTCAGGCCATAACCATCACCTCGGATGTTCCAAGAATGTGAAACCTGTGTGTAGCTTTGTCCTGTGGGACCAGCTCAAGGTTTTATCCCTTTTTCTTAGTGGTGAGATTAGTTTATTAATGTAGTGATAGCTTCAAAAGACTTCTTTTTTCTCTCTCCCCATTCTCACTATCCTTTTGTGGGTGACTCCTGATCTTTCTGTTTTGTGCTATAGTTATAAGTGAGGGATATCTTTTAGGACTAAACACTCAGCTGCAACAAGAAAAAAAATGACACTACATGCAAACTGTTGTTATGTACTTTGAACTAAATGAAAAGGCTACGTTACCAGGAACCATACGCCTTTGGAATTTTTTTCTGTCCTCTTCGAGTATCTCAAATTGAAGGAAAAACTGGTTAAATTTATTGGGAATTTTAGTTTTTAGAGGTTTTGGCAGACTTTGCCTTACCTTCACATCTCTCTTTAATAACTCACATAATTTCTTTTTGGGTTTTTTTTGTGACGTTAGCTCTCTTTGCCAAACTGATGTCTGAGAGTATATCTGGCTACAGTAGTTCAGAGTTCTTTCAGGCTTTCTTGTTTGTTTCTTAGCAAAGACTGGAATGTTTTTTTTTCTGAAGACTTTGATACGATCTCTGGATGTGGTCTTTCATTCCAGAAAGTGCTTTTAATGACAAAATTCCAGCATGCCATGTGTGAGGCTGGTGAGGACGCGATCTACGTTACATAGTGTTGGAACTGGTTGAAAAGGGTGTGAAAACTTCCACCCACCTTTTTGGGGTGGAGGGGTCAAAGGGTTCCCTTCCTTTCTGGGAAGGGAGGGAAAAATTCTAAACCCAAAACACCCCCATTCCCTTATGCTTCTGACAAAGTGAAAACCAGGACCCCTAGAGTAAATTTTTAGAAGATGATTTCACGGCTATTCATTGAATCCCTTACTCTAACTAAGCTCAGCAGGCATCTTTTCCAAGAGACAGCTCTGGCAGGAGTTGCACAGGTAAAACAGCTGGTTTTACCCACACATCTGTGAAATCAACTCTTCACATTTCCAGGATGGGTGAGGGAGATGTACTAACTGTGCTTCTGCTTTTGAAAACAGAGCCTAAGGCCTGTGTTATTTCTTGCGTGTTTTCCCAGGGCTCTCTTTAGAGGACTGATGTTAAAAGTTATGAAGAGGTTTAGACATAGTAAGAGTTAAAATGGATAAAAGCATGAGGAGATGTTATTTTAAAAGAGCTCATCTTCCACACTGGTAAAGAAGAGTGTTTTTAGCAAAGGAGCAAAAGAAAAGGTCTAGTAGCAGTGGCAAGGGGCAAACCACTTTGACCTTGAATTCATATATCATCCTTAATACCATGATTCAAGCAAGTAGGATAAATAACTCCGTGCCCTTTGGACACAGACTGCTGTGCACAGCGGGTACTTTCCAGCAATGTGGGTATTCTGTCCAATCTCCCCAGAGACACAAAGACTTTGGGCAGAGCTTAAGTCCTTTTACAAACACAACCGAGACTCCTTCTTTGGTATTCAGCTATTTTAGCTGACATCTGTACTAATTTATCTTTTTTAAAGTCTGTTCCATGGGACTGCTGCCTACATCTGGAGCGTAGAAAGGAGTTACACAGAAGTGCTCTGAACAGACAGATAAGCAAGTGCAGTCACCAAAAGTAGAGCCCTTTTGACAACTTCAGCATTTCCAAGCACTGATTACTGGCAGTGGCAATCATTTCTAACGTACTCCCTGCCTGTAGGTATTGACGTGTTTGTTCTGATTCTCAGTCTTTGTTTAGGGCTGATTACCGTGATCACTTTTTCTGTTGTAGGTTTGCACATCAGCAGTTTAATTACAAAGACAGTTCTCTCTTAAATGTCAGCTCGCTGTATTTTTGCTGTCCCTGTAGCCATTAACGCCTTTGTACTGATTCACCAGCACGGTTTTACACAGTAGACCTTGGTACCAACTTTGACGTCAATATTATTTGTCCTTCTCATTTAAAACAGGAAAAAAGAAAAAGAGCTCCTGTTTTTCCTGCCATACGAAAATGTTTGTGTCATGTTTATGTATGTACATTTACAGTTGTGTGTGAGGAAGATATATATTCATGAAAATGGGGGACATTTATTTTGATGAATGGCAGTGTGTTGCTTAGTGATTCATCAGGTCAAGTCACATTGTCACTAAGCAACAAGATGTGATCTGACAACACTATGAATCCTTTTTTTATGTGTTTACTGGTTTCATAGAAGTGCAAGTATTTTTTACCCTGACCACTAGTAATTAACTGTGAAATTCTGTTGAATGCTTTTATTTTCACTGTTTCTGTGGTTGTTATTTAGACTCTCTTCAGTTTGTCATCATTGTCCTCATCTCAGATATCCCAGAAGGCAACATTCTCAGTTGCTCCAAATATGAATTACAGCTGTGTGAAATTAAAAATACTGTCATTTTTATCATGTTAGGTTTTGTGCCCTTCTAGCTCTCATCACTTACACATCAATGCTAAGCAGTGACAGTCATTCACTGTGTCAATTCACTTATCAAATGACAAAGATATTTTTAGCTTGTGTCATGGTTTATTAGGTAAAAATAACTGTGCTTTCATATGATCCAGACTGAAAAGGAACTAGTGAACCCAGTCAGTAGATGATGCAGGTAGCCAAACTTGCTACTCCTGTGATCCACTTGGTCCTTCTTCCAAGCCACCGCTTCTCAAAAGCTGGAAGATATTTTTCTGAGATGAGCATTTTCCTCTTCATACAAGCAACAGGCCATGTACTTTTTGGAGTGAATGGTTGACTCAGATGCTACTCAGTCTTTCAGGTGTCCTCCATGCCATCTGCAGAAATGTCTTGTGACTCACAGGAGTGACTCCAATGTACAGCTATCCATTGGCTTGAAACCTTTTGAAAATGGAGATTCTGTAATGTGGACGATTTGGTAGGAAAGCTAATATAGCTCTAACTTGCTCAGAAATTTCCAGTTGTCTGTCTCTGCCTTCCTCTGTACTGTCCTGAGCGTCAGGACCACAGAAGTGCTGTTGCTCTGCAATGGAGGGAGACCTGCATGGGGACACCCACCTGCTTTTCATAGCTCGTGGGTTTTACAGGAGCCTCTTTGGCTTTATTTCTTGCGTGGCAGGAAAAAGTCGAGAAACAAAAGTGAATGTTTCATGTTTGGGGTCTGCTAGGGTTACCTGGCCAGAAAACACTTGCTCATCTTAACTGAGGCTAAGAATAAGGTAAATATTAATTGCAGGTGGCATGCTGATGAACTGTGCATAGAATAGGGATGTGGCTAAAAATAGAATTGCTGCCTTCCAGTAAAAAAAATGATTAATAAAAGTTTTGAAGGGCAGGAGTAACCATTAACTAAGCTGGCACCCTCCCAGCCTTTGCTTGCACAGTTCCAGTATGGTGCAGTCTTGGTTCTGATCAGGCTTTCTGAGCATTATTGGAGTATAAATGTCACCTAAATCAGAAACAAAGTAGGCAGCTGCTGCCTGCTTAAAAAGTAGAATCAGCTGTCCCAAAAGAAGAAAGAAAAATTCACTTGAAACCAGGGAAATTTCACATTTCTTCCAAACGTGCAAACATTGGCCTTGCCCTTAAATGGTGCCGTCTGTAAGGGTGTCGTGGTTTAACCAACCACGCAGCCGCTCACTCACTCCCCGCCCCCCCAGTGGGACGGGGAGAGAATCGGAAGGGTAAGAGCGAGAAAAACTCGTGAGTTGAGATAAAGACAGTTTAATAAAACAGAAAAGGGAGAATAATAATGATAATGATAAAATATACAAAATAAGTGATGCACAATGCAATTGCTCACCACCCGCGCTGACCGATAACCAGGTAGCGATCGGTACTTCCTGGATCACGCCTACCATTCATATACTGAGCATGACGTCACATGGTATGGAATACCCCATTAGCCAGCTGAGCTGGCTGTCCTGATTATGTTCCCTCCCATCTTGTGTACCCAGCTCAGTCAGTAGGCATGGGAGCTGTCCTTGGACTAGGAGGGTACTTAGCAACAACTGAAAACATCAGTGTGTTATCAACATTCTCCTCATACTAAATCCAAAACACAGCACTAGCAAGAAATTTAACCCTATCCCAGCCGAAACCAGGACAAAGGGTGATAGGCAATATGTTTGTATGAGTAGCTGCCAACATGATTTCAACGCTGTGGTCTATACTGCTTATCTTGCATACTCGTGTGTGCCACTGTGTGAAGCTGATCCAGGTAAAGTGAGCCTGCTGTGCCTTCGTCACATCTCCCCCACCTCCTTGCGGCTGCGTCCCCTGTGCAGGCAGTGAAGGCAAGGGATGGTGGCAACTGCCCTGAGTGTAACTTGTGTTGTGGGGGGGCAAGGACCAGGCAGGGAGCGCCACCAGCTCCGACGGGTGGCAAACCCGCCCTGCAGCCTCACTGACCCTGGTCTGAAAAGGTTAATAATTACAAGATGGTTGATGTCATACCTTGCAGGGGAATAGTGGTGTGAGTGCGTCAAACAGCACGGTGTGGCAGCGCTTTCCACATGCTCCCAAAGCAGTCACTGCCTCCTGGTCTTCCCTCACCCCCCCAGCAATGTTTCAGGAGAGCTCATTAGGATTCGGCTTCCTCAGCGCAGCACAAGTGAACAGCTTCTTGTGGGGAGGTGCCTCTTTTTATGCATCCCCTCCCTGAAAAAAACACTATCAATACAGAATTGTTTGTTGTGTCTCATGGCTTTTACAAGGTTGTGTTCACTGCACCATACCTCTCTGAAAAAAAATCAGGAAATAAATATATTGGGTACATAAGCCTTCCTATACAGAGTGCTGCAAATCTGAGGGTACCTGTCCCCATAGATCAGAGGGGAAATCTAGTGCAATGATGCTCAACTTGCCATAACCTCTCCTTCCTGCTTTCCCCACCTTCTCTTCTTTTCAAAAGATGAAAAGCGAAATCCTGACTCATTTTAAAACTCATTTTTAACAATAGCTCTGTAGATAGGCTCTGTTGGACTCCATTTACCAAAGCCCTATATTGCATACTTACGGCTTCTCAATTTAGCCCACTGATTGAAAGTCTTCAAGGAAGTATAAACTGATGTAATTTAAATGCTGTAAACTGATGCAATTTATATGTGGTAGGAAGCTCTAAGTTGTTCCATCATGGATTCACTTCTACATTTATCTCCAGAGTTCAGAATATACATCTCGGGGGGGAGGGCGGGGAATCCAGACTTTGCTCTTTTATACCTGTAATAGCTCAGAAAGTACTGGATTGGATTGGATTGGATTGGATTGGATTGGATTGGATTGGATTGGATTGGATTGTACTGGACTGGATGAGATCGGATTGGATGGGACTGAGAGTACACAGCCATCTTAAAATAGTAGGGTTTGTTCTGGAAAAGGAACAAGAACACAGAAGCAGCCGTGTCAGCTGTAATCCAGTTGAGTAGATGTCTGACTGATGGATGATGCTGCCAGGTCACAACCCACTAATACCTCACTCAGGAATTGAGAAGAAAATTCTGGGTGCAATCCTGGTTCCTGAGGCTCGCTGTCTACATTGGTAATATTAAATCAGTGTCAGGACACAGGCTCCAGCACCTGTAACCACGCATCCTGCTGGGCACAGTCCTTACCACCATTTTGGCCAGGGCCAACTTGCACTCTCTGAGGCCCAGATTTAGCATGGGCTGGGGATGATTTCCAACAGGCTGCTTGTCTGACACCGCCTCATCGTGGAGGCTGAGTGAGTTGTAGGGTGGCTGTGGGCTGCCCCAGGGCCGGCACATTTAATTTGCTGGAACGGATGCAGTTATGGTGTTGGGAGCGCACCTGGTTTCTTGGAATAATTTGCAGATTTGCTGTAATCACCAGTGTAATTAACATTGGTTGCAAACACCTCTGCATTTTCTGGGTCTTACACACTGAAAATGGCTGTCACCATCCATTTTCCAAGAGAAAGCAACGCTTTGATGAGCTGATCGGGCTAGGTGCAACAACAGCCATCGTGAAGGACAAGCAATCTGCAAAGCTCCTTGGACTTGATGGGAGAAGATGTTTCTAGAAGACTCTCCAGCAATAGGTTTACAGAAGGGTTTTTATTTCTTTTTGGACTGCCGTGCAAGTTTTAATAAAATGTTCCTTCTGCAAACAGCTTTCTGGCTGGGGGTGCAAGTTTCTAGCATATATTAAAAAGAATCAGTCAGTGGAGTTTTAGCACTTCTCCTGCAGTTTTGTACTGAAGAGCATTGAAAAACATTTAAGAAGTAACAGCAGAAAAGAAAGAGATGGTCTATTTTGTTCAGCAGCAGAAAGAGCTGCATGAATTCCTCCGCCTGTGCTTCAGGCTGGACTGGTGCCTCTGTCCAAACTCACCCTGGACCAAAGCTTTCCTTCTGTCCTGACAATTTCAAACCTGGAGGGAGGAGGATGAAATCGGGCGGATCAGCAAAGGGCCATTACTTGATGAATAAGGCAATAGTTGTTCCAATGTTTAAATCGTTTTAGCTGTCACCTATTCATCAACTAGATGTGTTGGTCAGCCACCAGCTGCTGCGTGCTGCCTATGGGCCCTTCTTGTCCACGTGCGAAAGCAGCTCCCTCTGGGATTGCTAATTTGCAAAAGGTTTTCTGTGAAACATATCACTGTGAACGACACATAGGGATTTTGAGGAAAGGGGATCTATTTTAATCTAACTTTGTTGTCTTATTTTTGTGAGCTCAGAACCTTTCTACATCTTTAGTGTCATACCATTTGCTTGTGGTTATTCTCTTTCCTGGAGGAACAAGCCGCTCAAGAGAGTCAGACTGAAGTCCCAAAGCTCTCTGTCCTGTGCTCAAATGTTTATGAATGCTAAATTGCCTCTCAGACATATCACCTTACTGTTCCAGTTGCTAGGAAATGCATTTTCATTTAATTTCTAAGAAGAACAAATAGTTAATGGAGATTAATTGGATGAGACAGAAGCAATGAATTTAAACATCCAAGAATTCAGAGGTCTGTTAGAGCAAGGATGGTGGTTGTAGCTGATAACATTTTGTAAAGTTGCAATTAGGATAAGACAAGATTAAACAAGTTCAAAAAGATATTCTTCTTGGATCAGCAGGTAATTTTTTAATCCATACACAACTGTAAAAAAACTTTTTGATATAACGACTCAGGAGGGGTGACTTCCCATCTCTTGTGTATGTGCAGACAACTATCCACAACCACATGCACTCTAATCCTTAGTGGGACTCGCTGTTTGTGTCAAACCCAGAGCTGCTTTTGCTGCAGCCTCCAGCTTCCTAGGCTGTGCCCGGCAAACTGCCAAGGCTGGAAAGGTCTCAAAGGCTGGGAAGGGTCTGTCTCCACACCTTGCCTTTAATAAGGAATGTGGTGGGGGAATAGCACTGAGAGACGGACATGCTCCATGTCCTTCCCTACCCACCAAACCTGCTAATGAGGAAAGCCAGTGCTTTGGTCTGGGAGGGAGCAGCGCTGGCCGTAATGCCTCTCCCTCCACCACTGTCTTTTCGCAAAGGAGAGGCTCGAACACAGCAGCATTGCAGTGCTACTTGTGCCTCTCCATTGATCCTGGTGGGTCTGAGGGGCAAGATGGGTCCTGCCAGTATGGCCCTCCATGAGGTGTATATGAAGGCCAGTCAATCCGCCCCGATTAGCTTGGTTGTGAGTCTGAGGTTAGGAATATCCTCCTGCTGCAGGATATTGTATTCTCATGGCAATGTCTCCTTGGGGTGAGGAGGAAGCCATGCACCACTGAGTCTTGTTCCACTGTTGGTCTTGTGAGTGTCTAGGTGATGAAACTGCATCAGTAACAAGCAACATTAATCTCTTTAATCTGTGTCTTTGCTTTGTGGAGTTAACTGGTACATATTGTATTGAAAACCAGAGTATCTCAGTGACAGGAAGAAAATGAAATCAGTCTCGCTGATGGTAGCTTAGCTTGGGGTAGCTGGTACATTTATTGCCCCCAGGTGTCTACGCACTCTCAGTTCATGGATGTCTGACTGCTCAGAAGTCAGGTCCAGATTGGTATTTTAAGAGAACTCATCATTGATTTTGGATGTCTTAGTCCATAAATTTGAATCCTGAGAATCTGTTTCAGAAGAAACTCAGACATCCATGTAAGTGGAGCCAATAATTTTGACAGCCTTTCCAAGCTGAGCTGTACTTGCTTGGCACTGGGAGCGCATCCCATAGACAACAGATACATAAAAGAAAGAAATATGGATCAGGGTAAAATGCAGAAATTTGAAAGGGGTCAATGACAGGGAGTGGTGGTGAAGTGCTGTTGGGGTAACCACATGTCTCTGGAGGGCTGAATTTAAATCTTGCTTGGGTTTCATCACAGGCCGTATTTGTCTGTGTCACAAAATAGCTGACAAATACTGCCTAGCAAAGATCTAGAGTTGGAGTAATAGGAGATTTGTAAGCTAAAAGTCATGAGCGCTGGCAAACCTCCATGGACCTGGCCATACCTGGCACTTGCTAGTATTGGTACAGCAAATGGCCTGTCGCTGTGCCTCCCCCCTCAACCCAAGGAAAATGAATGGGTACTGGAATTAAATTCATGTCTTATATGAACCAGTGGCAAACCTCAATCAGCCCAAACATGGAACTGGAGAAGGCAGTTTAGCCCTGCAAGCATAGCTCACGTTTCAAGATAACTGTCAAGGTCTGCTAGTAATTCATTCCCGCAATATTGGACACAGGAGCCCTCAGCTGCGGGGTCTGAAATGTTTGACAAAAATTTGATCTGATGTCAAGGAGCAAGGTAGATTCCCCTCCCAGCTGGTGACTCTGTTGATAGGAATGATTTGCTCTCTGTCACATTTGAATGCTCATTTTTCACCTTATTGTATGAATATTTAGTTCTTTTAGTTCTGAGGGGGTACAAATTTGATATGAAAAAGGGGAAGGGAAAGTGGTGGGGAAGGAAGTCTCTTCAGCAGCTTGCATCTCCCACACATGGTCAGAAACTACTTGCTGTGCTGTACTGGGACCTGTGAATTCCCATTGCTGCACCGTGGAAACAGGAATTGGGGGTTCACAGTTCTTCTCTCCCTTGGCTTCAATTTCAGATGGTCTGTTCTTAGGTCACATGGAGCTAATTGATGTCTAGGGTGATGCCATATGTAGGCTGTTTACTCCTAGTGGGTAGTAGGAGAAAAAGCCTATTGTGTATTAAGAACCTTTGACCTTCCAGATTTTTTAACATATATTCCAATTTTTTTTTGCAAGTGCATGTATATAGTTTTAAAAATAAGTAAATGATTTTGCAAAACTCCAAAGTATACTTTTGTTTGTGATCTAAAAGGAAATACTTAATGTAAAATGTGGTATTTTTATATTTCTTCACAAGTAGAAGCCATTATATATTTTCTGTTAAAAAACAGAGAAAAAGTAATGCAAACCCCCAAGATTTCAGCATGCTGCTTGCTTTATAAGCAATGCAATATTGGTAGTCAAACCATGCCCTCCACAGCAAGCATCCACACATCTCTTTTAAAGAAAGGGACATTGTTTGCTGTTGGGTTTTATGAACAGTGCAGGAAGGGCAGATATTCACTGATTTCCTATGCCTACCTTCATATTCAGATTATTTACTGGTAATTCCCTTAAGATTTGGTTGAGGTTAGAGATCGCTTCAAATGTCTAACTGCTTTCCCAGAATTTAGCCCCAAGTGTGGCTGGAAGTCTCGGTGCAGTAGTATGCCCTGAAGGATTTCTTGCCCATCTCCTTGCAGGTTAAGGTTGGCAGCATACACCAAGAACAGCCTTGGCATTCATGTCTTGGCATTGCTGATTTCAGTCCTAGCTTAAAAACAGAACTGAAATACTGTGGGAATATAAAAAGTTAGTAGGGCTTTTTTCCTCCCTGATGGGTGAAAAAATGTTGTCTCCCAGTTTGAGCATGCACTGCTCAGTAGTCTCCTCTGCGGTCTGAAGCAGGGCTGGGGTGGTTAGGAGACTCCTGTGTTCTTTGAAAAGCCCTCTAAACACCTCAAGCTACACCACGTAAAGTGTGTGGTCAACTTCATACCACTCTCCACAGGTCAACAAAGAAACTGTAAACTTCCAAAATTGCTGAGAAAGGATGGGATCGCGGCAACAGCTGTGCGCTCTGGTGTGGCAGCTTTGAGTTTTCTCCTCTTTTAACAGGGACTTCATGTAAAACCACAGATAATTGCCTATGTAATTTACCATTGGTAATTCATTTCTATAAATTTCATATGCTTTAGTAGCCCACATGCAAAATAGGAAAAAATAGTACTGCTTTTCTCCTGGCCTTTGTCTCTTTCGCCGATTTAAATTGAAAGCCTTCAGAACTGGGACCATCTTTGCTATTTATGTGCACATGGAGTCTCATAAAGGGCTTACAGTCTCAGCTGGGATGCAGAGACATTGCTGCACCACAAATATTTACCAATTATTTACAATAATTATTCTTTCATGAAGATGCACTGAAACATGGCGAAGACTATTCTGGGAAAGAAAAGCTTGCTATCAGTTGGCTGAATTGTTTGTACTGGCCTGCGTAACAGTGCAAAGGGGAATTATTTTGCTTTACACAATTGTTCTTGTAGCTAAGGAAACTTCAGAGCAGCTGCTGACTTATTGTTAATTTGTTTATTAGTTAAATTTTCTGGAAGCAACAAAGAAAATAAGTTTGGGGAAACTAGAAGATCAAACTGGGCACATGAATTATTTTGCTCTCTTTTCTTTATAACTGAGATACCCTGCATGCCTCAGCAAATTTTTGTTGAAACATCTGAAGTATTAACATAAAAAACTTTAATTGAAAATATGTCTCCTGATAATTTAAGTTCTTCAGCTGTGGGCTCAGACCTCCAAGATTTTCATACATATTGCTGAGGGCTAGTGCACTGGGACATACAATCTTCTGCAGGGGATAATGCAAGTAATTCATTGCTATAAAAATTACCCAGTTGTCAGAGTCCCCTCCCCACTGAGCTTGGTAAAGCACCGAAGCAGATACGTTCTTGCCCCAAAGAACCTTCTTTTTATTAGCATGAGATATGTGGAGAGAGAGAAAGAGATGCCAAATCTTAGCAGAGCAATGAGGATAATTTTTTAAGAGAATCCTCACAGTTTGTCTCCATTATCTAATCCTTTCCAGTTTTTGTTTATTCTTTACTCTTGGATTTTCTTAAAGAAGTGAGGCTTATGAAATTGTACCAGCTTTCCCTCAGTATGCCTGCCTACAATATCTCAAAGGTACCATGTTTCTGGAAATTTCAGGAGAACTGAGGAAGTCTGAGAAAAGCAGAGACCTGGTTTTTGTCCCCTGTAAAGAGAAAGGTGGGAACAAGAGAGAGAACCTCAGCACATAGCTGTTGGGAAATTTACCATAAAAACATGTCTTGGAAAAGCTATGCATGTTTGGGCTGGATTTTTCAAAAGAGCTCAACAATACATCTGGGCATGGAAATAAAAATGAAATCTCTTATTTTGTAATCATTAAAAACTCACTGGCCTAGTTTTTTGGTCTTATTTTATTTTATATAAGCTCATAAAAAGTTTGGATCCAATTTGGAGTGAAATTTTAAGGGCTGAGCTCTGAAACTTTCAACAGGGTTCCCAGCAGGAGCTGCTGGGTTCAAACACTGTTGAAAACCCAACTGTTTCAGATGCCCAAGTAGGCGCTGATCTGCTTTGAAAAGTCATTAAGATGACCAGATGTCCTCATTCATCTGGAATGTAGGTCCTCATCCTGGCAGCCCAAAGACTTTTTTCAAAGGCTGTTTTAAAGCAGATTTTCCCCATTTTCTTCTTACATTCTTTAGGAAAAGAGCAAGCGATAGGCATCAGTTCCCAACTGGACATAATTGAAATGATCTCCATCATAAAATCTGGTTCAGGAAATATTTTCACAATGGGACCTTTGGTCTCACACAGAGGTCTGTCCCTCCAGATATAATCAAGGCTGAAGCCATGCCCTAGATGTCCCAATGCTGTTTTTCTCTCTAATTCATGTACTTTAGGTGAATATTTTGTAATATCTGAAAAGATACCAGAAAGAGCAGTTGTCAGCCGTCAAATGATGTTTTTTCTAATGAAGTTCCTCAGGAATCAATACTAGCCATGCATCTAGCCAACAATTTTATCAGTGTTCTGGAAGTAAACCACAAATAAAATTTAGATGATTTGTGAAGTACTACTGATGAAAACAGGTTAGCCACATTCAGCAATGTGAAGTACTTGGTGACTGCAGAAAAGAGTCACTCAAAAAACCTGTTTGCTTCTAGGAAATTCAAGGCTTTATAGCTAGAAATAAGAAATTTAGACCATTACGTCTGTATAGAAATAGGAGCTGTGAAAACATTGTGGAAATCATCGAACAGCTGTTAAGGTACAACACTATGATGAAGAAGGCTAATGCAATTAATGAACATAGGACGGGGAATGGAAGATTGAGGAGGTGATTTTTGTTTTGCATGTGGCATTATTGAGACTGATATGGGAAGGCTGCATCCTCTGGGCAGTATTCTTAGAGGATCTGCAAAACTGGAAAGCTCCAGAAAGGAGCTTTGAGGAAAGGACAAGGGCTTCCACTCACCAGCTTCAGCAAGAGACATTTTGGCTAGTCCTAAGAAAATGTCTTTTTACAGTGGTGGTGGTCAAACACGGGTACAGGCTGCCCAGAGAGGTGCTGGGATGTCTGTCCTTGGAGATATTCAAACCTCAGCTGGACACAGTCCTGAGGAGTCTGCTCTCCCTTTGAAGGCCACCCTGGCTCAAGCAGGGGCTGGGAAAGGGACCTTTGGGCTTCCTTCCAGTCACAACTCTTCTTTCAGCAAGGGACATTTTGGCTAGTCCTAAGAAAATTTTTACAGTGGTGGTGGTCAAACACGGGTACAGGCTGCCCAGAGAGGTGCTGGGATGTCTGTCCTTGGAGATATTCAAACCTCAGCTGGACACAGTCCTGAGGAGTCTGCTCTCCCTTTGAAGGCCACCCTGGCTCAAGCAGGGGCTGGGAAAGGGACCTTTGGGCTTCCTTCCAGTCACAACTCTTCTGTGATGCTATGGTTTGTAGCCTGCAAAAATGTTTTACGCTGAGAGAGAAAAATTTTTGAACTCAGTATTTAACCAGCTTCTCTTAATGGTCAAGTGAGAATATCTTCATTGGGAAAATACCTGATGTAAGGATAGGATTTGGTAGTATTCAGTTTTAACTTAAGGCACCCAAATTTAGGTGTCCACAGCAGTGTCTACATATAAGCTTGCTATCACCAGTCATCAGCAATGATAACAGAGGAGGTCTAGAAATATAGGTCAAATGTGGATGTCTACTTGCAAGTGTTTAAAGTTTGCTGGGGTCATATTTTACCCTAAAATGCTCCTCAATCTGGTAGAGACTTCAAAAGAGCTGTTGTGTGGAAACTGAAGCCAGTTAGACTGGAAATAAGGAACATATTTTTAACAGGAAGGATTATTACCCCTTGGAGTCAATTCACCATGTCTTATATCCTCAACTCAAAACTGGACTGTTTTAGGAAAGAAATACATCAAACATTAAATAAACCAAACGTTCTTGTTTGATAACAAGAATCGACGCTGACACATGAGCTCAGAGGAGACAGTCTCATGGTTCCCTTCTGTCTGAACTTCTACATATCTAAGAATGAAAACGTTAGTTACTGTTGTCTTATACAACCATAGAGGAGCTCCAGCTCCTGTGTTGATGTGAGCTAGTCTATGCCTAGCCAAACTATATCAGTTGAAGACCTCCACTAGAAGAAGATTAACTAAATTAAATGGTCCCCTGCCCACTCCACCTTGATGCAATTTGCCTGCTGTCTGGCAAAAGAGGCTGCGACACGTTTGTGCCTGGTGGGAAATTTCATTCCAGTAGACGAATTGCTGTACACAGTTATGACTTGTCTGTTTTACCAATGAACAGATATCTTGGATGTGGTGATTTGAAAGGAGATGTCTTCCAAAGAAAGCACAATTAACTGATCTGGTAAATGATACTAACATCTTGGGTAAGATATTCAAACTTGTGATCAGAATATCCTTGCCTACCATGTCCCCCTAAAATATGGAATGCATAAATTCTGTAAGTTTAACTTTTAATTCTTTAAGTTAAACTTGTGGCAGAGTCTCTTTTTAGTCTCAGTAATTTTGTAGGTGTCTTATGCCCTAGAGCATGATAACTTGTATCCCTTTAAAAAAAAAAATCCATCTAATATAGATATGGATATTCTCATTACTTCAATACACCTCTAATCTTATTATATTTTAAAAATCTAATAGGTTATTTTCCTCTTTAACAACTTCTGCTGACAAATTCCCCAGTTTATTTATGATAAAGTATTTCTTTTATCAATACAAACGTGATGCCTTTCAATGATGTTAGAATGCCCCTTAATTTTGATCTTGGAGGGAGTCCTGCTTTCCCTTCTCTTTTCCCTTCTTTTTTTTTTTTGCATTGGGTATTTGCCAATATTCTATCAAATGATAGGATTTAGGCATGACAGACATCTTCAGTAAAGTTCAGGGGTTGGTGCTGTGCGACCCCAGAGATGAATCTGATTTAATCCTTCCTGTCTCATGCAGGTATGGATATTTGTAACACCCAGCTCTCACAGGATGCTTTTTATCAGCAGACCTTGGAGCACTTCACAAACGATTTTTTTGTCATCTCCTCTGTTTCCCTTTCACAGAAATTGAAATGCAGAGAAATGAAGTGACAGTGTTTTCTAGGGGCAGATGTGGGATTAGAGCCCACACTCCCTCAACTCCTCTGCCCCAAGCTGCCTACTTGACTTTTCTGCCTCCTGCCTTCTCTGAGCAATACCATATATATTGCAGCAGCTTTCAGCCCAGTCATTATCAACTCATTATTTCATTTTTTTTAAATGAGTGGAGCTCAATTACCCATTGCAGATCAGTACTGGATCCTAAATAATGTCCCTCTGCAAAATGGGTAACATCGCTATTGTGTCGAAAGGATAGTTTTCTCTGAAACCAAAAGCTCCATTTGGGTGAGCTGGACAAATCCTGTTGGAAGGCAGCTCCCGGCATGAATGTCAAAGCTCTGATCTAAAGCATCTGGTAGCTCATAATTATGGGAAATATCCCAATTTAATTCCAGCTATGTAGGGGTATGGGATGTTAACAAGACCAGTGAAGGTGAGAAGGGTTGCATTTAAGGGACAGAGCATAAGGTTTGGACACAGACTATGCTTGGCTTTCTTTCCAGTTCCGCTTGTAGTGTAAATGTGAACCAGCCTTTTAACCTTCCTATAACTGTATTTTCACATTGAAGACATGTGAATAATATTTCTGAAGTTTTAAGGAGCTCTTTGAAATCCTTCACTTGTAAGGCATCAGAGGTCAGTAATTGTGTTTGTTGTTTGGTTGTATTTTTCCACAATGATCCGTAGAGAAGACGTGGGTAATGCAAGACAGTTAATTCTCATAAATGTTTAGCTCATAAATATCTAGAACCAAATAATAAAAGAAAGATTCAGATTTATTGAAGACCGTAGGAAAAATGGAACATGCTGCTGTTTTATATTTGGTGCACTTAGTTTAAAAGAAATGTGGTGGTTTAATTTGTGTGTATGAAGTATGCCTGACATTTTCTGTTCATTTCAAACTGTAGGATATAAAAGAACGAAATTTCTCTTTCTGCTGTTTTTGAGACTTCATTTTCCAAATTTTAGATATGATGAACTAGGAAACACTGAAGCTATTTGCTAGAACCATTTTGTTTAGCTGCTTTTATAAAGCTCCTATCTCAATTCACAGGTTTTGTCTACTATGGAAATGTCATTAAAGCCTGTGAGCTTTAAAAAGTATCTGTACTTAAGAAGAAAAAGAAATACCATATAATAATAAATACAACAACAAAGCACAAAATGGAAACGGTAGAGGTACATTACATACTCTTTGCAATAATGTGTCGTAGAGTTATGGCTTAATTTCCTGAGGATGAGCTGAAGTTCAACATTTTGAAGATAAGATAACTTATTGTTTTCTGTGATTTTTTCAAAGTAAAATCTTAAAAAAGTACCCAGCAGGCTTACCAAAGATTGACTTGAAGACTAGATATCTACAAAATTCCTTTTGCATTGTAGTCAGTGAACCAGGACAAGACTGAGCAAAACAAGTCCAAGACCTGTACACAAACTGTGTACAAAGTGTGTTTAGCTTCAGTGATTTCTGGGACTCTGAACCACTGTCATCCCATTAACTGTTAACTTGGGTAAATACATTTCAGGCTATTTAAAAAATCAAAAAATTAAAATGCTTATAGTGTCCTCTTGGACCTGCCCTAAATATTACAATTCACAGGTGGTATGTAGGGATGTATAGTGGGATCCTACAGGATAGTTCAAGCCATGACTGAAGGACTCTCTGGTTTGCTTTGGAGGCTGTGCACTTCAAGATCACTTCGAAAGTCCCTTGGCTGAGAGCAACATTTGCGTTGTAGAGTGCATGATGCCGCATGGGCAGTCTGTTCCCAGTGCTGTCACTGCAAGCTTCACACTGATTTGGATGGACTTAGGACTGGGGTCTTCAATGAGCTCATACAATACTTTGAGGAACAAATATTTTTGAGTCAGTGCTTTGTGGGCGCTCTTTACTTCTACAAAATGTACAAGTGCATTTGATTGTCATTTGCATGAACTAAAAGTGAAAATGAAGGTATTCTTTAAGACTCTGTCTTGTTTTCTCTCCTGGGTCAGCTCTTGCTGGGACTGGGGTGATAGCTCATACCACTGTGCCCAGACCTCTGGGACAAATGCCTAACATATGGAAGGAGATGCTAATATACGGCTAGGGGTATAGTCTATAGTCTTGGAAGCAGGAAACATCTTGCAGTGGTGGAAAAGCATATCATCCTGTTCTGAACCATTCCAGCATAAAACTTTCCGTACTTGAAATAAATAGAAATTGCATATGCAGTAATTTTTATAGCAAGTGCACAACAAAGAGAATGATAGATTCATCTTATCATACCTTATAAAACACTAAGTTAAGAAATCCATAAAGGCATAATAATGTGAAAAAATAACATTTCAATTTATATATACAGGGTGTCAGGACACAGCATATTCTAGCTGCTCCCTTCCAGTGTTAAAATCTGGAGATTAGCCACTCAAGGAAGCAATTATGGTTTAGAAACTATATAGTGGTCAATTTTTCTTGGTCCATCCAGAATATCTAGGGAGTTTTTTCATATGTGGATGAACTCTCTTGTGTATCTTCTTTACCATTCCTTAGTCTCCATCTACAAGCTTTTTTATAGGAAACTTTCCTGTAATCAGTAATGGAATAGTTAATAATTATTGTGTGTTATTTTTTATGTAAGTTTTTCCTTTTCTTTCTTTTATTTTGGCATAGCAAATGTTGTTCTACTTGGAGATACAATGAGATTGTGAACAATTTTTTTTTCATTTCTAAAATTGTTAGTATTGATTTAACAATTGTATACTGAATTTCGTCCAGTGAATTTACTACCATGGTGATTCTTGTTCCTTCTTGTTAGGAAATGTATTTCTTTTTTAATGCAACAGTTGAAAAAGTATTCTAATTGAAAGCAGTAAGTGAAAAAAGAAATATATATGGTACTGAAAAATATTAAAACCCACAAGTATTTGGAACAAAACAATGGAAGAACAATATGAATATACCACAGAAGTCCAATTTTTAAACCTTTCAACTGTATCTTAGCATGAAGACTCAATAATCCTCAGTGTATATTAGTGAAATGATATCCCTGGTCAGGTAGAGGAGCATATATGTAGAATACTTCTGTTGGCAGCCCAGTTGGCCTGCCTTAGGTAACCAGTGTTTTAAATTACTACAAAACACCTCTCTAAATTACAAAAAAAAAAAAACCAACCAGCCTCAACAGCTCAGGTTATCTCATCTTCACCCTTGAAAATGGCCAGAGCTCACTGTTAGAGGCAAAGCGCATGAGGTACTGACAGCTTTGCAGCAGCCTGCACAGGTGAAGTGTCTCGATGGATTGTGCTTTGAGGCTTGACGTTGTCCTAATGATTTCTGATCCCTAGCGTGATTATGGGTGCTTCTTTTCCTTTCAATCTGTAATGATTTTAATTTCAGTTATGTAACATTTGTATGAGAAAATAAGAAGCCTCCTCTGCCCTGAGAGTTTTTTCAGTGTTACATTTCCCTACCGTCCAGTTAGATAGTGCTGGATGTGCAGTGGTCTGATTTCCAGCTGCTGCTGGGCAAGGTGGAAGAAGAGAAAACATTCAAAGCTAACACATTATGAAAAATGTGAAGTCTTGGGGGTTTATTCTTTAATTTGAGTGAACATTCACTTTTGTTATTTTATGGCAAGCATGGAATAAATTTGTATTCTTATTAAAAGGAAACCTAATTCTAAGGTGAAATTGAAACAAATGCATTGATTGGGCCCGATCTTTTTTAGAGTGAAGAGAGAAATGCACACTGACTTCAATAGGCACTAGGTAGGCTTTAAATATTTGTGACATTGAATTCTAACCTTGATTTGCTTGCCATCCTTAACGTGGAACACTCCCAAGGATTTTTAGAGTTATCCTGTTATTTTTAATATCTGCCCAGTTTTTCTAAGAAATATTTTCAACCACTTCCCACAATTTTCCTTTCCAATTTTCTTTAATTCATAATCTATCTTGGAGGAATATTAAAGGAACTAGACAGGGATTAGGATTTCACTGTGGGCTCCAAAACCCAAAAAGATGGTTCTTTTGCCCAGGAGACTTGCAGTCCAAGTAAGAAGGCCTAAAAGCACGTGACAGTGATCTATGAGATTTCTGTGGTTTTGGGTTGTAATCCCATAAGAATCACACATTTCATTACTACTGAACACTAGCATTAGCCTAACTGCATTCTGGAACCAAATGAGTTTCACTTCTCATCTGTAGGACATGTAAATGACCTGTCCGACCATTTCTTGATTGTATTCTGCCCCACTGGATTACCTGGAGAAGCAAAAATTTATTCTACAAGTCACTTTCATGTCAAGTGATTTTCTGATTTCTTCTCAGACATGAAAACACCAGATGAGAACTGGGGTCTTAAATTTAATCACTATCTGCCCTGGATGTCCAAGTTCCCTGAGGGCCTTGAAATGTTTTTCCCGGTCTTGATGATTGCTCATCAGCTCTTTCAGAAAGAATTGGTTATGAATCTTACGCTCCCAAGAGAGTAGATCTTTATACTGCTCAGATGTGGTTTGTCTTCTTGTCCATGCTGACCACTCTTGCTTTTCCCAGTAGTCTTAAGCTTCAGGAGACACAAGCCGAAAGGCTCACCATACTAAGCCATGGTTGCACCTGTATGAAGTCCAAGTTTATCAGAACTTGCAGGCCAAATTTCAAAAGCACTCAACACGATGAGACTGAGTGAAATCCAAAAGCATCACAAAAAGAGTAACAAAAGTGATAACAGGAAGCTATTTCAACTAATGCTGTAATTTCTGGTACAGAGAGATGCTCTATTTTTCTCGTCTCAGTCATCTTTCAGAATAGCTAATCAGGAGATGGAAGAAGGATGTACACACAGCCTGATTTCAAATGTTTAGCTCTCTAATATCCTCATCCCAGGGATACTGAGCATTTTTCTGCTTTCTGTGCAACATTTTTTCCAGCTCGAATCATAAAGCAATGGCAATTAGGCTTCACTACTGAATTTTCTCTTCTCCCACTCTTGGGCACCAGCACAGAGTATGCAAAACAGAAAATGAAAAGCAGGAATTGTCTTGCTACTAATGGAGCAGGCAGGTGGTAACCCCACTTCCAGTTCCTAATGTGTATGGGTGATGGAGAAAGACTGTAATCATCCAAGTCAGAATAAAGTGCCTGTGCACAAACCAATCTCTGAATGATGCAAAACGATGGTTGCCTGGCAATCTTTTTAAGCTTTTGATACTGCTAATTTGCTATGTATTTTTCACACAGCACCATTCTTAGATAATTACTGTAGCTGGTGTCACAGAAAGGAATCCTTAAATTGTATGTATTAGATAGTTTTGCTGATGAGATTGCCTGCTAGCAATCTTCTTATTGTCCTGTGATGATTCCAAGTGATTGTTTCATGATCTGGAAGCCTGGGAGTTATTGGATGAGAGTTCTGATTTTGGCAACAGCAAAACATATTGCATGACATTATGTGAATGGCAAAAATCCACTGTGTTCCCATATCACTGGCTGTTCAGTGGAGAAACGATGCTTACCTTAAGTAGATGCTGTTAGACTGTGTTACTGTAAAGGACGGTAAAAGTTCCTGCAGTCAAGCTGTGAGCATATGCAGGTGGTTATCTGGACAATTTATTAGTTGTCCTATAGAAGATACTGAGAGCCTTGCTTTAGTAGATAATTGTCACCTGAGCTACTGTTGCTTTGAATTTCCTCACCTGCTGCTATGGCTGACACACATAGGTTTTTTAATAAACTTCATTTTTCACATTTTCTCTCTTGTCATATGCTCCCATCTCATTTTCCTTTCCATTTTGTCATCCAGATCTCACCTCCTCATGTCCCCTTTTTCCCTTTTCTCACGCCTCTGTTTTTTCTCCTTGTCTTTCCCTCCTTTACATTGTTTTCTTTCTCTTTTCCTTCACAGTATTTTGTCCTCTCTTCCTTTCTTGTCTTTCACCTTCCCTCTTTCTTCTTTCTACCACTACATTCTCTCCCTCTTCTTCCTTTCTACTCAGTACGTTAATAAAACATTTGACTGTTTAAATATTTTCTGCCTCTGCTCTTCAGGCTTCTGAATTATTGCTATAGTTCTACCAAAACTTAATTACCACATCAAAGAGGAGCTCTCCTCATTTAGGCCGGATTTCAGCCTTTCCAGATTTTTTTAACACGTTTGACCTAATTAGAAGGCCCATTTAAAATGATACTTCTACAGAAGCAGGAGAAAATCATACAAATTGTTGCCAGGATATTGAACATGTCTTACACAAGATTTGAGGAATATGAAAATGTCAGAAATTTTATTGAAAGCATGTCTTTTATAAAAAACTTACAAGTGAGTTGTAGGTGTTGAAATAATACTGGTGGTTAGATATAATAACATCCCGCATTTATGATAACAACACATACTTTCTCTATCAAGTAAATATGATCGTTTTAATGTAATAAGCAATAATCATCTGTCAAGACCTGTAATCACTACACTTTATGACAGTGAGTATTATTTTATGATCTATTTGCAACAAAACCACTTTTTTCCATCACATACTTTTTATGGCTTCCTTGTTCCTAATGAGGTAAATTCACTTAGTGACTGCTATGATTTCCCTTTTGTAAGTATAAGTTGTTACATTCTCCAGCTATTAAGTCTTTGTATGTACGCTTATGCTATAGCCGCTTGTTACTTGAACTCTGGGTGTAAGCAGTGTGACCAGTACATAATCAGTACTTCAGGTCCCTTCCAGACCCGCTTCTGAGATGGTGGGTTTGCAGTTATTAAATCTTTGTTAAAATTAAAATTGGCAGTAAAGTGAAACATTTTACAATCACTCCTATTGAACAGTAGAATAATTCACTTAGGAAAATGGCAAATTCAAATTTGCATGGAATGCATGGGAATTGTAATCAAGACTACACGTCCTTCTGAGATGCACAGGGATACTCAGGCTGACAGTTGAAGCTTGTTTAGCACGAAGAAAAATTTCTTCTTTGCAGGCAGGAAACTCTCTGGTGTGTGTCATGTAAGAGACCAGCACGTTGGAATCTCCCTGACCTTAAAAACTACAGGCAGCAACTTCTGCAGGCTTAATTCTGTTGACTTGGATGGAGATAAATTAGCAGAGAATTTATTACTGCATCCGGTTTCCTTAATCCGTAGGAAATGTGGATGCCTTAAAGATATGTCTTAAAACTCCACAGCATATCTTTAGTGTATAAATAAGACAGGCTGCTGTGAGAGTGAAGTACCTTACCTGCTCCCTTCTGCGGCTGAGCTCTACAGGGCAGTAAAGATCCTGGCTTGCATATTTGCAGGTCTCTGAGATAATGACTTATAAAGCTGATATTTTTCAGACCTGTTTTAGTCTCTGCCTAGGATTCATTTTACCCTGCTATGAGAAAAAAGGTAAAAAGAATTTTTTTTTTTTTTTTAATGAACAGTTCTGTATCTGGAATGGCTGGGAACCAAAGGTTGAATGTGGGAGAAAATTAGAACCAACTGAATAATGTTGTAACTCTGCAAACACTAACTCTGAGTGGGCCTCGTTAGGGTATGTTGTCCGTCACGCTTTCTACATATACGATAACTGTTTAATACAGAATGCCCTGAGAAGGTCACATTCAGAAGAAAGGCAGCCAGTGCTGTGTATGTGTTCATAGCTAATTTAGCTGCATAGCAAATATGCATTTTGAATAGAGGGAGATGATGAAGTTACAATGCATGTTACTTTCAGTGGTCACAGTAGGATCCCTGCATCTTCCAATGTGCCAGATCAATAAATCAGAGTTTGAATAAGCCTCATTGAATATGTTTCTTGGCTCTGGTTCATTTTCTCATGAAGTCCTTGGGCATCTGTTTACTGCCTCCAATTCAAGGGGGAGCAGACCACTAACATGAAACAGAGCACTTTCATGCCAAGTAGCCTGAAGCCAAATGGCTCTGGATTATGTATGGTATTCACAAGCAGAATACTGATTTTTTGAACGGTAAAACCTGAAAGAAACAGGCCGTCATTTGACTGGAGCCTGCAGGTATAACAATAATTTAAGTGTGCAATAACGCATTTCAAGATGACATTCAAAGTCTTGTGGAACTTACCATATAAATTTGGTTCTTTTCAGTGTTTCTTAGCTCTTTTTCCATGTGATGGCTGATGCAGTGTGTTTTCTGTCTAAGGAAACCACTCCAGAAATGGCTGCTTCTTGGTGGTCTCATGTTTTATCTGTGATCACTGAGCTTGCTCCACATCTTTCAGGGTGAGAAGCAGTTAAGTTCCGGTGGTTATAATAAAGCAACCACTATTGACTAGTGACTGTAGCTGTCTGTCCTGAGGCTGGAAGTTCTTTGTCTTATTTTGGCATATAAATTATCAGCATTTCCTCTATTCTTGGCCCCTTAGCACAAATAAGTGATATGTGAACAATATATTCCCTTATGAGTAGCAACTTTCTGAGCATCACACTTGGCAGCAGGAGCACTAACAGAAAAAAAAACCCCAAAACATAGACAGCAAAAATCCCATAAATTCTTTAAAACCACCCTTCTCTTTTACTGTAGAAGATGTATATCAATAAAGGCAGTGCCTTTGCTGGATAGTAGAATGGCTGATTTTCCAAGAAGTACAGAGCACAACTAAATATCTTTCATTAAATACCATTAAAATAAATAGGTTTTTTGGTATCATTTTGTTCAGTAGCAGATTAACTGTGGGAAGCAACTTATGCAAGAAATGATACTGCATATAATGGGAGCCATTAAAGTAAATGGTGCTACTATTCCATTAATTTAAATGGGAAATTAGGATTGTGATAAACCATTAAAAAACTTTGCTTGCAGCAAACACGCAGGGACACTTCTTTTAGAAACTAAGAATCTTGGACTGTTCCAAGCAAAATACCATTTGGGAGACTAATGGTCATATACTGAGTACCCTCATTTTCCATTGGCTCACCATCGGCTGGAGGTGCTCAGCATCCCTCAGTGAAACATTAAGTAGCTGTAAAAATGAGACCTTATACTCCAGAGACATATCTGGGACATAAGTCTTTTCAGAGATGAGTCAAGCTATTCGTGAAAGTTTCCAGGAATGAGCAATTTTTGATAGCACGATAATCCTGGTTGCAGAGGCATTGTGTTCACTTTTTGGATTTTAACAAGTGCCTATTGAGCAAAGTGGTTTGTGACCTTCCCAGAAGAGCTCACTTCGAAAGTTACTGTCTTAAAATATAGCCTGTCTCACAGGGTGTTAAACTTATTAGCCATCGTTCAGTGCTGCGCGGATGGACCCTAGGAACAGACGGCGGATATAACACCACAACAGAAATAGTTCTTAGGCATACAGGGCAGAATTTGTCATTGCTGCTAATTAAATCTTGAGTTTCTCTATAGTAAATATGAGACAATGCAATAGTATTTAAATAATTAATGCAATTGAATGCGTTTTACAATAGCATTTCTACTATTTCTTGATTACTTGTAGTAAAGTAGCATCCGTACACTAGAAGTATACTGTGCTAGATTCTGTGCAAACACGTGAGAAAAATTTCATTCCTTTCATATATGCATTTTGGTTTACTGTTTGAACAGGTAAACAGATTGCTCAGAGAGCAAGTGGAATGTGCCTCCCTGGAAGTATTCAAAACTCAACTGGCCAAGGTCCTGTGCAACCTGCTCCCACTTTGAAGCCTTGAGCAGTGGGTCCAGAGGTCCCTTCCAACATAAATATTGTATGATGCTACTCTAGACTCTGAGTTATAGATAATTATACACTTCTATTATAATCTAAAGGACATATGAAAAGATACTTACAATGTATTTTGTTGCACAGAAGGTGTTTGAGGTGTGTAGGAAAAAAGGAAGAATCATGGTCAGAACTCATTTTTCTATTTACCCAGTGATACCATATTCCTCGACTCCTCTCACAAACTCAGTTCCAGTCAGGCTGCACTAACTTTTACAGAATTAACTTCTTAAGGCACAGAAAATAGAGCAAGCCAGCTGAAAAATAATTCCTCTCAACCACTTCTCAGCTGCAGATGGAACTTTTTCCTATTTGTGGCTTAAACATGGCAGTAAACTCTTTGTTTTCCCATGTTTAGTTGTGGTTTTTTTTTTTTTTTCAGTGAGGCTTGTTGATCAGATGAATTTCCAGCAAAATAAAATCAGGGTGAAGAGAAATGTCCCTCTGACCTCAGGTATGATGAGGTTCTCCTGCCGTGAGGCTGTGCCATGTCCCACAGGTGCTTTCTGTGTATGTTTGCACTAGTTGGAAGGATCTGCTCTATTTGCATTCCCTTCACAAGATCAGGGAGGCAAGACCACAGAAACATCAGACGATTAGGGATGCTCTTGGATTTGAAATTGTTGTATCTCCCAGGTATGATACCAATAGTGTTCGTTCTGCTTCTGTACCTGGCAGGTGTTTGATGCTGAATGTAGCCAAGACAATACTGTACAATGCATGGAGATGATTGCACTCTAAATATCTTTAGGATCATCGGGCTAGTCTTCTGTTAGTGCCAGAAATCTGTTTTTCTGGACTGTTGAGGAAGAAAACAGAAAGTAGGAATAGCGTGTGAAAAAAAGTCATGAAAACCCTTCCACCACTTCTCAAACCAAGTATTTTGTTTTAGATTGTCAAAACACTGTTTTGCCATTATTTTCCTCCATTGCTTTGGGGAATAGAAAACCAACTTTTTAATGCCAACTGTAGTTTTCATTGACTCTGTTGCAAGTTGAGAAAACTCTACAAAGTTACTCTTTCTAGTAGTTCTCTCTAGTGGAGCAGAGCTGGGAACAGCCCTTTTCTCAAGTGGGTCTGCAAGTCAAACAGAAGATGTAGACGCTTATACCCATTCACCATTACTAATGGGAGACTCCAGAGCTCCCTTATGTGTTTGCCTACCTCCAGTAGATATACAGATGTGAAGTATGATGTTACGCCTCCTCAAGGTCACTGGAAGCCATAGGCTTCACACTGTTCCAAGTTCAGTCTTATAATAGTGCACGTCATGCCCATTTTACACCAGAGAAGAATCCATATTCTCTCTGGGTTAGGATATAGTTAAAGTTGCAATATGAAATTTTTTCAGTGCTGTCTTTTTGCTGTTTCTCAAAATATTCCTCTTAATCGCTTGCTTTATGCCAATAGTGACTATATTTAGTACCTTTTATTCCACACGGAAGGGAATTTATGGTTCCCACAGCTCTACAACAGATGGCCAAAGTTTGCCAAAATGCTGGCAAATGCATTAGTTAGACTGGAATCAAAGTTGTCTGCAAACACTACTTCTTTGCTATTATTTGTCACAGCAGTGGTTTTTTTATGCTTTGATGCATTAGGGAAAAAAGCAAAACTGCAATACATAATGAAAAACTCTTAAAAAATGCACAGATGCCATTTTAATCTCCAGTAAGTTTCCCCATTGTACATCCAAACAAAACTAAAAGAGTTTACAGGAAATGCTTCTTGCTGTGGCTTAGCTATTGAAATTAATGGGACTGTAATACCATTCAACTGCTTGAAAATGGAATTTATCTTATCATACATTTTGGGTGTAAAGAAATGTATTAGACAGAATATGTCTTGCAAAAGGCTTCCATTGTGATGAATGTGGTATTCATTATTTTTCCTAGACAAGTTTATTTCAGAAAAAGAAAATGAATACAAATGGGTTATTGAAAGTCATTTGTGAATTCACTCAATATTTTGAAAGGATAAGAAAAATGTCATGGCCATTGCCAGATAAAATGGGTATCTTTAATATTACAGAGAGATGGTTATACAACACAGGCTGATCTCTTTCCTGTCCCTTACTACAATTTGCCAAGTTGCTGCGGACCTGCATTGTGGCTTTCTAACTCGTCTTAGCCGTGGAGTGCAGCTCCCTTCTTCAGAAGTGCACTAATAAAAGACCTGCCTGCATTTCAGGTTCTGGTCGGCCCAACACAGCTTTCATTTTCACACACTTGCCTTTTATACAGGCAGGTAGGGAAGGGCGACACCTCAATTTGCGCTTTGGTAGGTGGAGTGGGAGAATGCCTCATGGGCTGGAGGACAGGAGACAGCTATTTGCTTCCTGGGAGAAGATGGGAGATAGACCCCTTCCTAAGCCTTCTGCTCCGTGCAGCTCACACACTTGCTCACAGTTTAAAATGCATCTTGTCCCACATGGACAGCATAAAGCTGCAAAAATGAGGAGGGGAGGGGGGCGGGAACAAGAAGAGTGAGGAAAAGGTGAGGTAGTCAGAAAGTAGCAAAAGCCAATTTTCTGTAGGTAATTCACCCAATTAACATTTTTGCATTATTCTGTGGGAGTAAATGAGGACTTGGGTCCCAGACATGTAATACAAAGAATGTAAAGATGGTCCCTTCTTGATATGGGGCCTGCTTTGTGGCATTGGGGGTGAAAAGCTGTGCTTCAGCATAAACTTCTCTAACATTTCTCAGCTGTGTGCAGCCTTGAGAGATGCAATGGCAGAACTGTATAAATCAACCAATTTGCTGATTCAGGGCCAAAAAGGTGAAGAAGAATCACTGGTTATATCAATCAGAAAAAAACCCTACCTTTTATTCTTTTGTCACTGAACAGAGTGGGTTATGTGTAACAAAATCTAAGGAATGAGGCCATCGATTCACAACATCAGTGAAGGAGACATGTGTCTTTGTAATGCTCCACTGGCTGAGTCTAATGAAAAAAAAAAACCCACCTTCAAAGCCTTCCAGCATTTAAAACCATCTCCCTCACTCTTCCCCTCCCAGGAGAACAGCTCCAACACAATGCTATTGCGTATCCCAAGCGGGCTGCTCTCATCTTGCAAGAGGTGTCCCATAGGATATAACAGGCACCCACAGCTGCTGAAGCAAGATTTGAAACTCACATATCCTTCCTTTTAGGTATGTATCTTATTTACTGGGTCACAGGGAGAGGTGTTAGTTATGTTGTACGTGGAAGATGGAGCACCTACATTGTCGTTACTGCTTTGGCAAATGGAAATCTGTTTTATCAAAGTGGAACAGTTTCGATAAAGTAAGATATCTCAACATTAGTCTCATCCTTTCTCCTGAAAATTCAATAAAAAGCTGTTTAGAAACTGCTCAGTATTTTTGGTTAAAAAGCTTCTTAGATACTGGCCTCTAGGCTTATCTTCCTTTAACCATAACACTTTCCAATGTTGCTATTAATTAAGTGTTCTTAACATATCCAAACAGCTCTATTTATGGGCCCCTTATGTTTGACAGAGTTCCTCTTTTTAATTACACACTTCCTATGTATTTTGACTTCATTTTGAGTGATGGTGCACATAAAAGTTTGAAGTGGTGTGTTCAAAATGTTACAACAGGAGGAACAGGCAAAAATGAGCTTCCTGTGACTGGTGTACTACTATCGGACATCAGCTCCCCAGAACCCCACTGTGACTTACACAGAATCATAGAATCATCATCTCATCCAATTCCCCCTGCCACGGGCAGGGACATCTTCCACTAGATCAGGTTGCTCAAAGCCCTGTCAGACCTGACCTTGAATACTTCCAGGGATGGGGCATCCACAACTTTTCTGGGCAACCTGTTCCAGTGTTTCACCCTCATCATAAAAAATTTCTTCCTTCTATCCAACCTAAACCTACCCTCTTTCAGTTTAAAACCATTCCCCCTTGTCCTGTGACTACAGGCCCTTGTAAAATGTTTTTCTGTCTTTCTCATAAGCCTCCCTCATCTATTGAAAGGCTGCAGTAAGGTCCTGCCAGTGCCTTCTCTACTCTAGGCTGAACAACCCCAACTCTCTCTGTTTTTCTTCATAGGAGAGGTGTTCCAGCCTTCTGACCATTTCCGTGTTCCTCCTCTGGACCTGCTCTAACAGCTCCATGTCTGGTGTTACTATGTGCTACTCACCTCAGAGGTTGCTCTGATTCTTCCTTGTCTCTATCCTCCTTTGACTGTCTCCAGGTCTACTATGATCTCACCCGAGCCTTTCCTCCTGTGCAAAATACAGAGGTCAGCACATCCAGCTTAGTATTGCTGCTTTCACAGCTCTGCAGCCACAGGCTTCCAGGGGCACTGGGCTGCCAAGAGGCTCATAGCCCCCATCGGCATCAACTGCCATGGTGCATACCCTCCAGGTCTTGAGACGTCGTGGTAGCTGTACAGCTGTTCAGTCCCATACCTCCTTTCTTCCTATAAAGATGCTCTCCTATTCAACCTATTCTCTTAAATGTTAGAGAAAAGCTCTACAGCAATTACTCAGCACACTGAGACATGGGAATGACATTTGATCTGTTTGTGCATGAACAGAGTTAAAGTCAGGACATGAACCATATAGATGATAAGGCCAAAGAGATGGTCCTGGTAACTCAGACTGTGATCCAACCACCTTATAACCACTCTTTTCTTTCAGCTATGTAGTTTGAGATGCTTGAGTTTTTCATTCAATTTTCTTGTCTTCTCATCCATTTTAATTTTCTCAAAGTCTTTGCAGTTAGTCAGCTTTCTTCTTGGACTGCACACACCAGTCCAGAGCTGGATATTCCAGGAGCAGTTGCGGCAATGTTCCAGCTCCCACCAGCTGGGAAGTTTTCTGGACACTGTTTTGGAGCTCAGCCCACTGGACTTTTACCTCCTTAGGTGTTCGCAGGTCTCATGATGCTGTAACATGACCTGTTATTATCACCTGCAGCAGCTATCACCTGTTAGCTGGGCAGAGTTATTCAGGTGGTTATTTTTTTCTGTGAAGTACGTCCCACCAGCCCAGCCTGCTGGTAAGTGTCAGATCCCCAGCAGTTTATGCACAGTGTTTCCCCAAATTTCTCTAGAGTAAGCAAGCTGGAATGACTGCTTACCTTTGAATAAGGGTAGCAGATAGTCAGCATAGTCTTTGCACAGGATTCTTAAACAAATTACTCTTTACATAGATGTTGGGGGCAATATACTGATCGAAACAAAGATTTCCCCTGTTTACCTTCACTTGCCTTTCTCAGCCCGGTGATCTGCTGGCTGGTCAAAACTGGAAGAAAAAGAGAAACCAAGTCACATTTGGAGGTAGCGCAACAACCCTTACAGCTAGAGGAGAAGGAATGACTATTATACATCTTGTGCTCAGTGAATATTTGACTCAGCCTGACATTCCTTCAAGCAAAGAAGGGAAACGTGGTCTAGATGAAATGTCTGTGAAGTGAGTGCAAAAGTGTTCGGAAAATTTTATTCACGAAGTCATTATCAGTTGTTCCCTGCCAGAGGAGAAGGAGGTATTGACTGCTGCTCTGCAGAAGGTCTGCCCAGCAACTGATACTCTAATCGATGGGATAACTGAGCAGAGACCACATTTTTCATTCTGCAGATGATATCAAGCTTGGAGGGACTGCAAGGCTACCAATGAACTGGCTCAGGCTTCAGAGTGATCCTAAAAAATGTGTGAAAACCATCCGACCTTTCCCATCTCCACCAATTCAGTTCAACAGAGGCAGGCACATCTGACTGGAAACAAATGCAGAAAGGGAGATGACTGATTTGGCAGCAGCTCTGCAGAAAGTGATCTGAGAATCACAGGGGATGAGAAGAAGAACATGAATCAGCATTGTGCAAAAAAGGCAAACATCATAAGGAGATGTATAAATAGGAGTCTTAAATATAGGCCAGTTAAAATAGTCCCCCAGCTCCATTTGGCACTTTAGAGAACGTAGCTAGCATAAAGCAGTTCCTGACTTTGTAATTAAAAAAAAGATTCAAGGATTTTTTTTTTTTTAGATCAAGAGAGAAGAAAACTGAAAGGATAATACAAAATTAATGGAATTAAGCAGAATCAAAGGAGTTCAATGTATTAGCTCTTGATGCATGTCCTAATGATAAGGACAGTGAGCACTGGTAGGCAGAGTTGGCCAGGAGGCTGTGGAGTCTCTATTATTGTATGTTTTTAAAAATAGGTTAGACAAACTGATGTTAGGAATCTAGTTTGTAGAAAAGGTGATCCTACCTTTCGGCAAGAGGATGGACTTCAGAGAGTACACATGCCTTCAAGAGCCTTCCCAGCTCTACCTCAACCTTCCTCTAGTTTGGCGCTGGATGAATGACATGATACTGAGAACTGAGACGTGTGTCTGGGAAACAACAGTCAGAGGCCTGGGTTGTTGAAGGGAGAACAAGAACAGTGTCAGCACCTCTGCGCTGGCCAGAAGGGGATAAGGAGATGTGGAAAACATGAAAACGATTGCACATCCATGCCACATGTGGCCCCATTTTCATATAAATAAGAAAAATAATAATACGCCAGCTTGAAAATAAATTGCATGACGTATGTTGTCTTTTCTACTGCATCAGTAGTGCTGTAAAAGATGGACACATGCTAATACTGAGACATTTTCTTTTGGGGCTTGACCTTAAATAGCTGTAGGAGAACTCATACAACGACAGATTGGCAAGGTAAAAATTTAGCAACTCTCCAAATGCCACTTGCGTTTCATAATGTGCATAAAACAGTCTAACTCTTCCAAAACCTCAATGTTTTCATACGCAGATTCACTTTTGTACAAGGCCAACAAGAAAATCACAAGCTCTCTTTATCCAGCCTGAGCAAAAGAAAAATGAATTTGACAGCTGGCCTTAAACACTTTCTCCTTGATGATTCAAAGAAAATGGAATCCATCTAAAGCTGTTGATTAATTCTTCAAATACAGATGGAGAGCAATACCTTGAAAATCTACCCCTAACAAGTATAATAAATGAATGCATGGGCGGGGGAGGGTTTTCTTTTACAAGGTTTTCAAACAGCTCTTTTCAAGGGATATAATACCTATATCCTATGTCCTACAGGATGACTTTATCTCTACAGTTCACGAAATGTAAGAGAAAAGCTTTATAGATTCTCATAAAGGTAATATGTACTATACAGAGAGTCTAGATTTGAGGAGTTACCATGGATCCAAGCTAAACAATCTCTTCCGTTTCATACAATCCAAGTAATTATCAGAGGCAAGAGGATAGTCAACAGTGCAGATAAAATATCTTCTAAAATATATTTTAGAAGAATTTTGAAAGAATAGCAATAGCCATGGATTACAAGACACATTTCTAGAAAGTACCAGAATATTTTATCAAGTAATTCAAATGTTTTTCAATGTATTTGGGGCTATTTAATCATTATATTATCTGTTTAGGGCTAGTTCCAGCACACAAGAATTTTTTATTGTTGTTATCAATAGTATGGGTTGTAGAGTTAACCAAACTAAAAGCTTAAGAATACCTCTAAATTCTTACAACTGTATCCGAGTTTTCCACATAGTTATGTGGAAGCAAAACTGAGCTCTTTATCATGGCTGAACTAAAATCTGCCTCTACTTTAAAAATATTGCAATAGATTTGGTGAAATGTAATATATGTTTCTGTGTTTATATGTACCTTTAAGAGAGAGGACAGTAATAAGAATTTTATTGAACAACCATATGTACACGTGCAGTGTGCTATAAAATATCTGATTAAATCTAATTAAAGGAGAACAGTACAATTAAAAAAACCCTCTTTCACGTCTTTTGAAACTGGCACATTTTCATTAAAATGAATGCAGTAGAAATGCACAATTTGTAGGAACTAATTTATCTTCCCTTTTTTATTTCTTGCAAAATCATAGGAGGCTTTTAAAAGTCATCTCCTCCGCAGAAAATAGGAAATAAAATACAGTAACTTTTATTGCATCTGGAGAATATAGTTTCCCCGACTGTGCCATTCAGTGGTAGTTACATGACTCTTCTAGACATGCTGACATAAAAAAAACAAAACAATTTTTGAAGGATGAAAAGACAAATTTCAGGAATATATTTCTCAGGATATCCACACTGAAAATTGCAGTACAAAAAATCCAATCTTTTTTTGAGCCATCTTTTCTAATATCATGCAAGTAAAACATATTAGCAAAGGAAAGAAGCAAGTCAAATATATTCTTACAAGGCAGGGCACACTGTGCATGCAAATGAGATCATATATAAGCCCAACTCTTCCATTCAGTGAAATACTGCTTTGGAGCTCTTTCAGAATATAAAGTACAGAGAAGCATATATAGCATTCAGATGCCCTCTAAGCAGAGGAAACCTTGTTTTCCTTTGAAAACAGGGACTTTAATCAGGTTAATCTCCAGATAGAAATGAAATTGATATCGACATTCCACTAATTAAAACAGTTCATATATGCTTACACTACTGTTGCAGTCATTTTTCAGTAGAGGACCAGAAGTGTCTCAGAGGAAGCTGCTGCTGGACACATCCCTCTGGTAGATGCATCCACTCCCCAGTGCTCCTCCAGGCTGGAAAAGAAGAGGCTCCCATACCACTACACTGAGCAGGACATTGTGGGTCACCTGTACAGGACCTCAGGTGAGCTGAGCTCGAGGTTTGGTTCCAGTTCATCCCATCTAGCAAATGACACTGGAGATTAAGTCCCAACTTGAACTAGCTGTCACCTAAGAGACTATCTGCATCCTACAAACATAAGATAAGGCAAAACACAGGCGGTTTTGAAAAACCACACCAGCTCCCCATGCTCCAGCCCCAGTAGCTGAAAAACAACTGGCTTTACCTAACATGATCTTCTGCCGCTCTTACTGTAATTAGTTGCTGAGTTTAAATTAGTGATGAAGACCCTGGGGTGAAGTACATTCCTGGGCCAAGGCTCAGGACAAGATTTGTGTATCATTTAACTCCTTTCTTTAAAGAGTATACAAGCGAGAATAAAGAATCCATAATCTGTGTTTTACCTAGGTGGAGGGGTGCATTTCATTCAGTCGGAATTCAGAATTCAGAAAGAAGATGCACCAGTTAAAAAATAATCAGAAGACTGATGTCTGGCTGATGAAAGGGGATGGTAAAGAATAGAAAAATGTTATTCTTTACACTGAGTCTAAGAGGCTTAGTATAAAGTATAAAAATAAATTTATAAGAGGCCAGGTGATGATTAATGAACATTTTAAACATGTTACATGGCTACAGAAAATCAGTATATTGTATTTTGGAAGACAGCAAACAATGTTTTCAAAGCAACCTATCAGGCCCCATGGTAAGCGATTGACTCCAAAGTAATAATTTTAATCTTCTTAAACCATTT
This sequence comes from Fulmarus glacialis, assembly GCF_000690835.1. NCBI lineage: Eukaryota > Metazoa > Chordata > Aves > Procellariiformes > Procellariidae > Fulmarus > Fulmarus glacialis. The sequence goes on from NW_009193292.1 coordinate 54,419, forward strand.
GTAATTGGATTTTTAATATAAAATACGACCAGAAAAAAAGATTAACAACATTACCTATGACTATATCTAGTACAAACAATATAGTATGTCTGAGAACAACTTTCATGTGTATGAAAATGAAAGCTGGATAGGAAATATTTGAAAAGTGTTCTTGCTTTGCTTCAGAATGAACCCTGGACCTTCTACCTTAATCAGACAGAAACCAGGCAGACAAAAGAATTTTAAGTATTGCAGTAGGGAAGGGCTTTCAGCTAGCACCAGTATGAAGACATTAATGTGAATGTCAGGCATTCCCACGATACAAGGTACAAAAATCACATCTGTCATGACAGTTTGTAATGGGGAACAAAGCATAAACTTAGCAAATGTTCATTTATGGCAGTACAATTACAAAAGGTATTTTTGCAGCACTGAAGGAAAGCATGGGTAACCCTTCTCCATCAGGTATGAGGCTTCATTTTTTGTAATAAACTTTCCGTGACAGATTTCGTATTTAATTTCTGATTGGCTATATAAATTTTTTAAAGGGGGTGGTTACATTGCAAATGGACATATGGTTATTCAAAGAGCGTGACTTACAGCTTGTTATACCCTTTGCGTAAGGCACAATGATACTTAGATTATGCTATCTACTCTTGTGCCTGTTCATACAAGATAACACAGTTGTTAAGCAAGTCACATTTATTACCTTGCTTCGGCATGTTCTTTTATTGCAATGGCATGCTTACTTAGCAATTTTGAATACCTGGAGAAAATCTGAAATGGCTGCACTCCTGTCAAGAGATAAAATATGTGGAGGCAAAAGTTTCATATTCTTACAGTTCACACGGTGTTTCTCTAGAATGTGTCTGTGCTTTCACGGTCAGTCACTCCCTTGGAAAGATGAAATGCTTCTTCCTTCTTGAGTCCCTTCTCCATTCATAGTCCTTCATATCTTTGGAATACCGTGTTCTGAGGGTGTCTGCTGCCCAGTGTTTTTTCCATCCATTCTGTGTCTGGTCACAAGATGCAATCAGCTATCAAATGGGACAAGGCAGATTAGTGTTTAATCTGCTCTGCGTATTCTGATCAGAGACATGACCTTTGGTTTCTTTTCTTGTATGTTGGTGCTCTTGTCACATTGCATCTCTCTGGCAACGGCACTGCACATGCAAGTTATGACCATTGGGCTGCAGAGCAAGCTTCATTTTCTCTCTCTCTTGTTTATAGATGAAAAACAACTCATCCAAGCACAGTTGGGTGAAAGGAGTACTTTCCTTGCAGGTAGAAAACAGATCTTCAAGTCTTCAGGCAGAGTCATGCACATCCAGAAATCTCAGTCTTCATTTCCCACAGCCAGATAAGTGAGCCAAGCCAGAAGGCTGTTATGACTTAGGCTTCTCTAGCTCTTTGATTTTTTGATATGAAAATTCCATCTGTATCAAAGCTGGTATGTACATTTCCATAAAAAAGCTGTGGTTTTGATAAAGCTGCATTTTCTGACCAAAAATACTTTCTGTTGGAAAATTCCCAACCTATCCTATAAAATACCATTTGGATGACACACTCACTAAGATAAAATCACCCTAATAATAGCTTGGGGTTTAATATATATTTACCAGCAAGAAAGGCTAATCTCCAAAAATTTTCAGCAGTCATTTAAAGAAAGTTGTGCCTTATCCATCTGAACTTGTTTTTAAAGTAATCTTCTGAACTGGCTATTTAATGAGATCCTTTCTGTGGCATCATTAGGGTCCTGAGCTCTGGGGACAAACCTCTGTTGGAAGCTTCTGATAACCACCACAACAACTTGTATTATTGTAGTGCCTTTAATCCCTTTCCAAAGCTTCACATTCACATTGATGATGTCTTCACTTTCCCTTCCTCCCCCAGAGCGCCAAGAAAAACTTTCACTCTAGGTAAAAGTCAAGATGGTTATAGATTGGGGATTTTAAAGAAGCAATTAAATAGCATTGATAAGTATGGCAGACAGTATGCTAGCAACCAAAGTATTGTCAAGTTTTGGGGGCTTAAAAACAAATTCTTTCTTGTGTGAGAGAATCTGTAGGTAAACTTTGCAAATCTAAGCATGGGAGAAAAAAAGCGCTGCTCTGCTGTATAATGGTAATCTCAAGTTATCACCAGTTAGCACCAGTTTTATCACCAGTGTTTAGAAATATGTCATGCATGTATATACACACTGAATTTCTTCCCTATCTTCTTGATGGTCATGTAACTTTCTGAGAAGTGAGAGGATTAGTAATGTTTGTAAACTTGTCTGAGACATGGTAACTACACTGTTCCTTTAGACCATGTATATAATATACATTGATTACTATAATTTTTTCCTTTCTCTTAACATATGTGAATCATAGCTTTTATTTACACTCCTGAGCCCACTAGCAAACATTTTTACTGCATCATTGATGTGCAGTTGCCCAGCTGGCCTGACAAGAACTTTTCTTCCACCTTCCTTCCCTCACAGTTCCAGGAACCATGAATCTCCTGGGCCTCAGATGGACCAGTCCTATCCCTCCTGTCAACAAGCACCTGGGATTTTTATCCTTGGTGTTTCTGACGCTGAGAAATAGGGAGTTGGGAAGTTCAGTTGCTGTGTGCAGGTCGGCATTACACTAAGTGTAATACTGTGTTCAGTTTTGGGCCCCTCACTACAAGAAGGACATTGAGGTGCTGGAGCATGTCCAGAGAAGGGCAACGAAGCTGCTGAAGGGTCTAGAGAACAAGCCTTATGAGGAGCGGCTGAGGGAACTGGGGTTGGTTAGTCTGGAGAAGACAAGGCTGAGGGGAGACCTCATCGCGCTCTACAACTACCTGAAAGGAGGTTGTAGCGAGGTGGGGGTTGGTCTCTTCTCCCAAGTAACAAGCAATAGGACGAGAGGAAATGGCCTCAAGTTGCACCAAGGGAGGTTTAGATTGGACATTAGGAAAAATTTCTTTACTGAAAGAGTGGTCAGGCCTTGGAACAGGCTGCCCAGGGAAGTGGTGGAGTCACCATCCCTGGAAGTATTTAAAAGACGTGTAGATGAGGGCTTAGGGACATGGTTTAGTGGGTATGGTGGTGTTGGGTTAACGGTTGGACTGGATGATCTTAGAGGTCTTTTCCGACCTTAATGATTCTATGATTCTATGATTCTAAGTGTCTTGGAGGGGAGCAGAGAAGGGTAAAGGAGTTCACAGCAGAGCAGTAACCGTGGTAGGTCCGTGTGTGGTGTTACCCCTTAGGAGGCAGCATGATCAGAGTATCATGGAATCATTTAGGTTGGAAAGACCCTTAAGATCATCAAGTCCAACCACAAACCTAAGGCTGCCAAGTCCACCACTAAACCATGTCCCTAACCGCCACGTCTACACGTCTTTTAAACACCTCCAGGGATCGTGATTCAACCACTTCCTCGGGCAGCCTGTTCCAAGGCTCGACAACCCCCTTGGTGAAGAAATTTTTCCTAATATCCAATCTAAACCTCCTCTGGTGCAACTTGAGGCTGTTTCACCTCATAATACGAAGTACAACAGCAGGTTAAAAGCTGGAAAGAAAAGTTTGTAAGGACTTTACATAGATGCTTATACCCATTTTCAAAAATCTGCCCAGCATTTTGAGCATGGGCAGATGTGTCCCTTGAATAGGAGCTGGTGGAGTAATACCCTATCAAACCAGTCGGGAAGGCTAGATGAGTTATGGAGATGTTTTACTGGTTATTGGTGCATGTGTAGATTTTAAAAAAAATAATCCTGGTGCCAAACAGAAAGGGCTAATTGCACTTTTAGCCATTTCCATGCTGCTGAAGAAAAGAGAAGAGAATAAAAGAGGCTGATTCCTGTGCCTAGGGCTAAGTAGCACCATTTGGCTCAGGTCCACAGTGGTTATGGCCGCTCCCCCTTGTAGCAGATTTGTCTTGCAGAGAGTTGTCCAAAAGCAGAGCCAGAGAACGGCAATTAAACAGTGGGGTAATTAGGGGATAAGTGCACAAGCACACCACAGCTCTCTTTTATTTACCAGTACAGTTGGACCTGTAGGCTAATTCAGGACAGAGTAGCTCTGGCAGGACCATCCTTGTTTAATTCCCTACAAGGCTGCTGGATTACTTGACTCAAACAGTGGTCCTGCAGGTGACCAAAGTATTTCCCAGTTCCAAATAGGAAAAGAAACTAAAATCCTTTGCAAAAAATAGTGATTTTTAAATGTTTCAGTCTCAGAAAAGATAATTTCTTCTCTTTTATGAAGTTTGTAAATCATATTTATTCTAATTTTTATTTTTCTTCTTTTTAAGTTTGTCTTCTGCTTTTGGTCATCTCACCCCCAACCTCTGTGTGCACCTGGGGCGGGGTTACTGGAAAAGGAGGGTGCATATGGGAAAGGAGAGAATTGGTGGTATTACATGATTAACTGGTATTACATGATTTTTATTGCTTATGATTGAAAAAGCAGGTTGAGCTGCTGAAGCAGAAAAGCTGGGTGTGGAGTGGGAAGGTTTTGCTGTGGATGTACAGTGGAACAGCTTCTCCCTTGCCTTCTCCCTGTCCAGCGCTAGCCCCAGAGTTTGGGGCTAGGAATTTGCTCCACAGGCCTTTATGTGTGGCCTCCCTGGTCCCTGGACTAGCTTCAGTACTGAGAGACTACTGGGGTCGAGCAGCTGTCCTGGAAGCAGGTGGTAGGTGAGGAGGAGAGGCCTTTCATTTAAGGGGTAACAACTTCACCGTTGCCATGTACCAAAAATTCCTGGATGGACTGTTACTGCAGATCCCTGGCACTTGGTACCATCCAGAGACCCTCTCATGGATCCCAGCCCCCAGTTAAAGGAGTGTAAAAGTGTTTCTGTTGGGGAAGATGATTCCCATTTTGGAAGAGGCATAAGCTAAGCCATAATTAATGTAGTTTATACCTACACCCATAATAGAGCTTTTACCAATATTACTATTCCATAGTATGTTGAAGACACTTTGCTAAAAGGTTTCACTCTTTTTATGCAGCTTTATTATATCATGGTGTAGGTGAAGCTGACAAAAGCCACTCCTTCCAGGTTACATATGTTTCATAGTAAAGAGCCTTCCTACCTTTTCATTACAGAATGACCATCTGCTCATAGGTATTTAGCTGACATTTGGTGTTTAGAGAGGCTACTCTGCAGCACCTTTCAGTACTGCTCACATACCGGTCCGATAAAACACTGGCCAAAGTAAGCCTGGGCAGTGAATTGAGAATAAAAATGGAAATCCTTAACATAAGCTAAAGAAATAATGTAAAAGCACGTGCAAGATGCTGCTGTGGAGTGTGATGTCCTTTCATGAGACGGGTGGAAGAAGATATTGCATTAAATATGGTATGGCATGGGACTTAGGTGAGGAAAGGGAGCAGGGCAGGATGCAGCTGAGCAATGATATGTGTGAAATGAGATACCTGATCTGTTTTGATCACTGTAAAAGAGGAGTTAGAAATCAAAACATTTTGTGTTAGCCCTGGGGAGGCTACGGACGGTCGTGTCAACACCTTGTAACAGGCAAACGTGAAATGCCTCGCCAGCTAGGTCATGAGTGTGTAAGGGGCATGGCTTGAAGACAGTAAACCAGGCAGAGCCTTTGCCACCAAGCCAAGCCTGTCAGCATTTTTAAGAGACAAGAGCAGTGCTGCAACCTCTGGAGACCGGATTCACCGACCTCAAGGTCTTGCAGTGCTGACTGCACCGACAGCTGTGAGATGGGTCTGGAGGATGCCCTTAGCCTTGGGAAGCATGCTTTCCCTGCAGCATGAAATTTTGCTTTTTTGAGCTTTTTTCAGAGATACTTGCCACATTTTGAGAAATCACCATTTTCCTGCTTTCATTTGTGACCCTCTGGAAACGCTGCTGGCCTGCTGAAATAATAATAGCAAACATGTTAAGACAAGTCTTGCACACTGCAGGCGTTGATACTCTGCCCTTACAGCGTATCCACTGTAAGGGAACATCCAGAAAAGCCATTGCATACAGAAAGGGCACTCTCAGAAGGCAAAGAAAAAGGCATGAAAATTAAGTGGATGTATTTAGTAGATCATCTTCCTCAAAATTTTCATCTTTTTAAGTTAAAAACTGATTTGAACTGAAGTTAGAAATAATAAAGAGAAATGGACACAGATGCCTTCCTTTCAATGAACCTCTGTTTGTCAGCTGAAAGTCGGGCCTACAGGAATTTAAATGCTAAGTTAATTAAAAAAATGACAAAATTAACTTTTCTTGGTATCTATGACTAAGCTACAAAGTTCAGGCAGAATAGTGCCTTATCAGCCTTTGTGACCATAAATTGTCCAAATGAACACCTGCTCTGACAGCATGACCCAAAATGTGTAGCTCACTCAATAGCTACTACCCCTTGGTACCTAACAGAGAAATTGGTCCAGTAAATATTGTTTCTCCCCTACTTCCCCTGCAAAGAGTCCTTTCCCTGTTTTAGCCAAAAGGAGGAATTGCTTGATGATGCCTAACTGTAGTACATTTTTTTTATATCTGATAGATTTAAAACTCACTTACTGCTGTCTCCTATGAAGCATGTTTCATAATGCCAGGGGTCTGCTTTTCTCTCTGTGGGTGGGACTGCCTCACTGTGTATATATGAAAGATTTTTTGCTACAATGAAAGTTTTTTGCAATTGAAAAAAATTTATGTTTAGATGAAGAATTACATGCACCATGCTGGTAAGGGGGTACATTCTTCCAGCAATGAATGCATTTGAACTTAGTTACATGGACTCCAAAGCATTTTTTCAAGCTGAATTTTTGCATGGGTTACCTTCTGGGCACATATAAAAGAGCACTGTAAATCAAAGATTTACACTTGGAAAATGCTTACTTTAGATGCTTGTACCGAACAGTAGATAACTTTCCTATAGGCCTGACAATTTTAGAGAATTAGTCTGCTTAACTTTCTCACATATAGCTCAAATATACATATATCAAAGCTTAGTCAATACCTCCTTCAGCCACAATTTGGACAGCCTTACAGCCATTAAGCAGGCATACCACTTTTTTTCTTAGAATCCCACAAATACTAATATTTTCTGAAGTTACCTGCTGGATAAAAAGAACTAAAACATTGATGTGCCAACATGTGTTCCTTAATCACTGTGACATTTTTGTTACTCCTACATTCAGCTACCTGCATTATAATTGCTGCATAGCTCCTCCTTCCTTATTATATTGCTCATCTTTCTTTGATTTGCAGCAGATATGACACTGTAGGGGTGAATCAGAGTGGCTGATGGAAATCAAATCACTGACCTTGAGAAAAGTCAAAATAGTCTCATAAAAACTTAATCTCACAGAACTGAAGTCAGTAGTAGCACATACTGCTTCCTGATTTGCTCCTGTTGCTTTGGTTTAAAGAGGAGGTTTAAGTCCATCACTTAAAGAGGGCAATAAACCTGAAACATGTAAACAGTCTGGCTCCTGCTCAGGAAGAAGTATTAAGATCCTGACACTGTTAACGAATATTATCCTGTCTCTAATTTCACCCTAAGGAAGAGATGGGCATCTTATTACTCAAAATATTAACGTCTTCAACAAGAGCTGGGTGATGCAGGACCCACAGAGGTCCAACCATAGCAGATTGTGTAACTGGAGAGGTGAACAGCCACTATGGTCAGGACTCCCATCCTTACACATGGCATTGGGTACCATTCTGAATGTATGAGGGTATCCTGTTTGACTTCGAACTGCCATTACAGGAGGACAATCCTGTTTGGTGCCCACAGGAAGGTAGATGGTGTCATCTGACTACCATTGTGTCATGCCATAGAGTCACCATGTTGTCTACCTACAGGGTCTACAGGAGACCTGTGTTGTTTCGGAACATTAAGTGGAAGACAGGTAGGGTACCTAGCCAAAAGTCATGTTAACTATATGTGGGCAGCTGAAATGAGCCCTCAGTGCAATATTCCATGCAGACGTGCCAGACACCATGGGCTGCTGGAGATGGAACCAGACATACATGTTTGGGCAAGTGAATCTCTCCTTGGTGCTTAACTTAGGGTGAGCTGAATCATTCTCTAGGCTGCATGTATTGCATTGGTTAGATCTCCCTGAACTGTTATGGGCTCAATTCAGTCACCTAAACATTGGCATCTTCTGAAATGCTCTGGGATCCCTAAGAAATTAATGTGGAATTGCCAGATAGGACGCAAGACCAGTAAGTTCTGAAGTGGGAGCCACAGGTCTGACAGGGTACACCACAATGTCTACAATGACAAAAGATGCCTATGTTTAAGCTACTGAATTCATTTCTCAGCTTACATATAGAAACCTGTAAGTAGACAACTACATTCAGGTGCCTGAATCCAAAGCTAAGTCCCATCCTTAGTTCATCAGTTTTGTTAATTGTAGAAGGCTACAAGCCAGATACTTTTTGCAGGGGTCTCCCTCTTACTCTTGATATTTGAGGGATTACTGACTCCAAGCACTGCAGGACCTAATTACTGCTCCCCCAAGGTGTTCCTGACATCCCCCAGCCCAGCTCCAGAGCCTGTTTCGCTGGCCCAGCTTGCTTAGCCTTGCCCAGCTCCACAGCTCAACTGAGCATAGGAATTTTCAGAGGTTTCTTTGCTCAGAAATGGTAGACGTGTATGGTAGACACAGCACAACACTGCACTGTGAAAACATAGCAGTGATTTCAGCAATTTGAATCCATACAATCCAAGTCCTCTTTACACACATTTAATGAGTCCTTCATAGGTTATATCAAGTGTCCTTTTATTAGCCACCATGTTCTACTCTGCCTCTGTTATGCATTATCTAATTGGCTAATTATTTTTTCTATAAGGTAAACATCCAAGCAAGCTCCAGTCATTACCAGCAATATGTGTTTACTTTAGGCTATATATATTTATATGCCATATTTGGATGTGTTCTGGTCTGCACATCATCCTCCCTACATGACATGTATCCTGTGTAGGCTTCTTAGTTCTTTGTTAGACTATAGACATCCTACATATTAATATAGTATCTGACCACCTATCAGACAGTCTCAAGCTTCTCATTACTTAGCTGCCCAGCTACAAGCTTTAAATTTCGTAACTGCAAGCCTTCATAGAAGTGCTTTAGTCTCTGCTGCTGGCCCACATACAGGACCTAGCAAGAACCTGCAGATATTCCTCCAGTCTTTCCATGAAGCCAGATCACTTGGATAGCTGTTGCTTTTAGAAACCTACAGGCTGGTGACTGCCACTTTGCAGTGTGATAGGTAAAAAGCTATTTCTTCAGTGTTCAAAAATCGCAGGAAAAGTACAGAAAAAAACCCCACCAGAAAAGAACCCAAAACTTACTACAGAAATTATCTGACTTTCAGTTTTTGAAGTAGTGCACCGATTCTTCTAGATAGCACCTGTGAAGAAATGCTTAATGCAAAATGCTTTGGCTACTGGCCATGCATCTATGTTTTCATGTCTCAGAGGTGAAATTCACTGCAGTAATCCTCAATTTTTTTTTTCTTTTATTAGAAAGGTCTACTTTTCAAGATTGACCTGTTGCAGCATACTCTATCTTGGCCTAATCTGGTTCAACTCCTCAACCACATTTGAAAGGTAGACCCTAAACTGTGCATACTTACTATTTTGGAAATAAATGTTTTGACTTCCCAATGGTTTTGAGCCAATCTTGGAAACACAGGAGTAAAGCCTCGCTAGAGTATCTGGGAATGGCTCCCAAGTACATTTATGTGAGTATGAAGCAGCACTAAAAGACTAAATGGCTTCTCGGTTGACTATAAATCACATTTCAGTACTACACACTTCACACAGTACAGAGACTGAGTTTTTGCTATTCAGTCAAAATTGATTTTGTATAATATAGTTCTGTTTATTAACAAGCATCATATGCCTGTAGCCCCGAAAAATGTTTATGCATTTGCAGCCAGTGTTGCCTGTACATTTAGCAATGCAGCAGCATAGTGCAATTTAGTTTAAATGACTAGCTTACAAAGTTTCAGCTCAGTTCAGTTTAAAATATATATATATAAAACTCTTAACTGCAGAAGAGTCATTTAGGCAGAAAATCTTAAAAAGAATTAACACACGACAACAGTTCTTAAAACTATTCCTATTTCTTGGTAAGCCAGTCTTTGCCTTGCAGTAAGGGAGACCAATATTGGCATGAGCTGAAATCAACAAGAAATAAGTATCTGAACGAAGGTGTCATTCAACTGCTTATTGAAATACAGATTTAGCAAGCACTAGCTTGTCCTGCTGTATGACGGTAGCAGGAGTAATTCTTATCAATTTACCTATGGAAAGTGATCTAAAGATATGATGATAGAAGTAATTTTGCAGGATATTCTTCCCTGACTGAATTTAACGCATAAAAAATTCAACTTTCATGTACATAACCTAGCATTGCATTTTCATTTTTTAATAGTAGTGCTTTTTATTTCTTCATGTAAGCCCCTGTGGATCTTTCTTTTCATAGAAGATGTGGCATTTTGCCAGAGGTTTTAAAATAGTAGGAATTTGAAGAGTGAAGGGAAATGCTTCAGCTGTGCCTGAACTGAAGAGATAGGATGACTGTATATGAAAAGTCACCATACATGTCTCTAGAGTGCTGTCAGCTCTAGACTGAGCCACAGGATGCAAGCATTCGAGCCGTCCTGTGGAGGCTGAATGAAATTGGTTTCAAAAGGATAACAGTGTATCACAAATAGAAATTAAAATAGAAGTGAGAACAGTGAAATTATGTTTCTGCTCCTTTTTATACTGCATCAGAGACCACAAACTGGGATTTTCACAGGTATGCACCTCTTAGGGTTGAGATCCAGTCTCTCCAGATCCAATCTAAATTGTTAAATCTATTTCACCCCTGTGAGTGATCCAGTCCCTCTGTTTTCCAGGATTTTCTGCCCTAGAAGTGCCAAAACTCATTAGGCAAATCCCTGTTTGGTCTGTAACTTTCCTGGACACGCACTGTCACTTGTTCACACAGGCTTAGCAGATTCTGGGGAGACAGGCATATTTCTTCAACCACTGCAACCAGGGTTTGGTTCCTGCCTAAAACAGGGTTGAAGCCTGTGGCTCATGAGCTGCATGGCCGGAGTTGGCAGGGAGCACTCTTTTCTCTCCTCTCTCCAACACCCCTGACTCTTCTCCCTCGGCTCTGGACCCTTCTGGCCAGCCAAACCCATGTTGACTGCCCAGGATGGGAAGAACAAGGCTGTACCCACATCTTCACTACCTCCCTTCCCTGGAGAGAAGCCACTTCTTTTCCATTCTCTTTTTGCCCATCCATTCTTCCACCAATTCAGAAGGCACTTTTGAAGACAGGGGGATCATCTACAAACTCTTGTCTCATCATCTGGATAACGGGGAGGTGTTTGAGGCCTCCCAGAAGTAAAAGACAGCATTTCCAGGATGTCATTTCCAATGAAATGGCATTCCAAGGTGGTGTTTCAACTTTCTCCCCATCCCCCATCACCTTCAACCCCCCCTTCAGGGGTTGCAATGGATTTGCTGGTTCCCCTGAAGGAGGGTTTGCAAGACTGGGAAGGCTTTGTAGCCCTTGCCAGGTATGAGGAAGCATCCAGACACTACATGTCCCCTCCCAGGTTACAATGGGATTGTCCTCTTTGCCCTGTGCGAATAAAATAGAAATTTCTAGGCTTGCCTTGAAGTTACTCCCTGTCACCCTCCAAAGTAAGAGGGGCCAAAGGATTTGGAATTCCACTTTTCCTACAAGAGGATGTTCAGGATTTGCCCACTTCTTGGAGATGGTTACAAGGGTAAAAAGAAAATGACTGGAGTTTAGGTTTCTAATTTCCCACCTCACACTAGATCCTACCACAGAATAAAGGAGAACAATTCAGAGTCCTTTACGGGATAAAAAGAATTTGTCACACTTGAAATAGGAGATGACTAGAGTCCCCAGAATTCAAAAAAAGGCATTTCAGGTTCTCTACCACCCTTTCCAACTACAAAAAAGTGGAGATGAAGGATGATTTGGTACTTACAGCTAGAATAGAGGAGGATCCGACATCTTCCCAAGCATTCTTCAGCACTACACTAATTCATTACACCAGCAGGCATATTTTGGACCTGACAACACCATGTTTCTAATTTCAATACAGCCAGTTACTAGCTGTCTTTAAAGTCATTCTGAATGTACAGTGAATGTATATAACTAGTGTGATCAAGACAGAAAGAAGGAATAGCTATGGAAGGCTGCATTTTTTCAAGAAAATTGGACTCGCAACTTCTTATCTAGAAAATTGAGGAAGAGCTTATTTGCCTAGTAGGCTGTGATGTTCTGGCAGGGATGAAGAAGGTAAATCTAGAACGCTGTTGCACAGCTTTCCACTGGGAACGGCTATTCATCAGCAAGTGGAAGTAAATTTTGACAGCTTAGCATTTAGCAGATGGAATAAAGAAGTAGTACTGTTACGCAGTGATGGAAGCAATAGAGAAAATGCTTGAGTCTAATTCAGGTGGTGATTTTTTTAAGCAGTGTCCCCAACTGGTAGTGAGTACTTTCGTGTCTTGAGATGAAATGCTGAGCGTGTAAATCTATTGCACAAGGCTATTTTCAACTGGCTGTATGCTTGTATATGTTTGGAAATATGCTTGTGAACAGAGAAGGGCATTAAAACAGAAGATGGCTGTTTCAGGCACTGAGACTGCTTGTTCTGCCACGGTGAGGAGCATGGATGCTACCAGTGTAAGGCTGCTAGCTCTTCTGCGGAGATTTTAAAATGAGGAAGAGGTTTGCTGCATTGAAGTCAATGCATGATGTGACCTCAGGGAAAGCTGTTAAATGAATCTAAAGCAGTAATAGAGTTACTTTACCTAAAATAAGGTATCCTAGAAGATTCAGCCTCTTTGGGGTAGAAACAGAAATGCTCAGTCAGAACGCTGTCAAATTTGATTGTATGCACTGACTGCATAACAAGCAAAGAAAATCTCAGCACAGCCTAATGAAAATTATACTGACACAGTATCCATTATACATATTATCAAAAGTTGAACGTTCAATAATCATTGATATAAAGAAGGCTGAAAAGTAAATCCTGATCTGCCGACCTGGGGCAGAGTTGGAAGTGTGCTTGCTCAGCAACACAGACACGATGGAACCATGCTTTGAACTCAAGGAGCAGTGAGGGAGACCTGGATGTCTGCAAGTGTTTGGCTGACCTTTCTGCATGGTTAATATTGCACAGAGTTTGTTAGACTGTTAGAAGAAAAATATATTGGCTCAGAGCAGTGGGTGATTGTGTTGCACTAAAACATGAAAACAAGCTTTCTCTGTAAGAAAAAAAAAGCAACTGGAGGCCACAGTGCACATTTTCTGACATTTGCACTAAAAAAAAAAAAAAGTTTTCATTTGCCAGACATACAGGTGAAGTGACAGCTTTGTGCCAGCAACCTATAGCCAGATTTCATCCCTCAAAAGAGGGCTGCTTCCTTCAGGAGCACAGTCAGTGTAGGCTTCCCGGATAGTTTTTGGAGAAGGCAGCCACCTCCAGAAGTTGACAAAGACCTTAGCTAGGCTGACTCACACTAACACCATGAGGCTATTTCTTTCCTTTGACTGTTGAGAGGCTCTAGAAGAAACAAGCTCCTAATGAAGTTTCAGTTAAGTGCCTACTTATAGGTGCTGCCTAAGTGTAAATAGGATTGATCTAGGTTTTAGTTAATAATTAGCAAATGAAAACAGAAGGTATCAAGATATATTTTAAAATCTCTTGTGTTCCCAGATACCCAATGAAGTTTTTTTTCCTTAAATGTCAGCAATGGACTTAGCATCACTAATGCCCTGTTTTAGGCTAAGGTATTTCTGAGGCATGTCTCTACATCCCGATTTTCAAAATACTTAGGCAGCAAGCTCCAGTGAAGGCATTACACTTCCACTGAAATCAGGTCAGTGCTGAACAGGAGCCTGGCTCTTCACTCCTTGCACAGGGATGGCTGCAGCAATGCCGCTGTGCACTTAACAACTAATCTCCAGCTTCTGCAAGTAACTGCCAGGTGATGCTAACACCCAGCTCTGTTCCTGCAGCTCAAGTTGTCATTTACTTAGACTGTAATCAAATTTCAGCAGCTTGTCAGACTGCAAACTCACTCCTGGCACCCGATGACCAGCCCTCGTGCTGGGCCTTCCATCCCCCGCTCCCACCCCCCAAACTTCCTCCCTTAGGGAAGGGGTGTCAGTGGTCCCCTGGACTGTCCAGAGCTTCATCCCTCTAACATGGGAATAAATTAATCACCACTAATGGAAGACTAATTGCAATCCTGTACCCTACATCTTTGGTCTTTTCCGTAAAAACACCACAGAACAATGCCCGAAACCAAACCTAAGCAGTGCAGAAAAGGTGGAAGTTGGAAGTTCTAGAAACAGGCAAAGCAAAAGCCCTGCCTGCACCTGCGAGATGCCAAGAGCCCACCCTGCGTGCTAGAGGAAACCTTCAGCAGCTCGCAGCTGGCACTTAAATCCATCAACTCATTACTAGCGATTACCTGTAATTTTCCCGTGAGGGCGTCTATTTTCTAAAAATAAAATGAAATTATCTAAATGCCTTCATTCTGTAGTTAAACAACAACTTTTATCTCCTGAGAAGATCTCCCTGTCCTTAACAGCCTGTCTAGTAGGTGTATTTTATTCTCATATGTCCCAGCTCATGTTAAAGAGGCCACACAACTGAATACCAGGTTTTTGCAATGTGTTGAACCAGTTCTCGCTTCACAGCCCTCGAATTGTTTCGTCCAAAGGAAACAAGAACAGCAGCCTGAGACCTGCCTTTAAAGAGAGGTCTCTGCATCGCACCCACACGATCGGTTAAAAAGTGTAACTCAGTAATCAAACTTAGCTCAATTTGTTTCCTCCCCGTAAAGATCTGTGAGGCATTTCTAATTGGAACTTGTTTTGCATAAGGTAAACACCCAAATACACCAACCTCCTACTCCAGAAAAGAAAAGTGCTATTACTGGGAGGTGACAGTCCATGAATTACGGGGGGTGAGCGTATGATGTCCTTGGACAACGAGTTTCTCTTTAATTACTGTTACATAAGCGATCGCAGCTGCGATGTCTCTTGCCAAGACACCACGAAGGAAATACTGGGTGAAGGAAAAACCATCTTTATCTCCTCGCCTTTCCCCCCCCGCGGATCGCTCG